>NW_026127560.1:95252-180138 GCF_022985175.1 Labeo rohita
GTGTCATTACATCAAAGCTTTACAGAGATACAGACTCATTTTGGCATCATGCCTCAAATGTGTAGTGGCGCGATACAAAAACGGTTTTGTCTATTGACACGAAATCCATAACTTTTTGTCAGCACAGTCTGAAGATAATTTGAGTCAAATTTGTTGAAAATCAGACCAACGGTCTAGGAGGAGTTTGAAAAAGTAGTTCAACATTAATCAAAATGGCGGACAGGATGTTTGGCCAATACTGGCGTAATGGGTATCAATGTTCTCGGCTTGACCCAAGGAATCAATTGAGATCACTTTCATTACAAAAGGCTAATGTAAGCACAAGTTATTAGCATTTTTGTACATTTCTTTATAACGTTTGGCCACAAGGTGGTGCTGCCCCCAAACTTTTTGAGTACTGTAAGGGCATGGTGCCGAAGACACATACCAAGTTTCGTTACCAAGGATCTCCAAGACAATGTCTTGTCTATTTTCAGACTGTTGAGCATCCAAACATAGTAAGGCTGAACTTGAATCTGAGCATATTAGTGATTTGTTTAACCCCATTTCAAATACTGTAACCAATGCTGTCATAATCGCTAGTAACTCTCCGGTAAACACTGATACTTGATTTGATATTCTTTTCCTTCCTGACACGTTTAACCTTGGGATGGTGTATGCTACTCCCACCTGGCCATTTGGATCCTTAGATGCGTCTGTGTAAACTTGTATATAATGTTCATAATTATTCCCAATATACTCTTTTGTCAATTCTGCCTCTTGTAGTTCTTGAACTTTCTCTTGTCTTTTTTTCCTATAAGAATAAGTCAATTTTTGGCTGAGGTAAAATCCATAAAGGTCTTGTAGGTAAAATTACCGTTGGGATAGCTCTGTACTCGAGCTCCATCTCCCGTACTAAATCCATAATAATCCAATCAAAGCTATTAACTTGCTTCAAGTAATCCTTTTATTGGATGATTATCCTTTTGACCTATTAAATTTGCCCAATAAGTCAATAACAATTGCATCCTTCATAGATGAACTGGCAACTCCCCCATTTCGACCTGCAACACTGGAACTGGGGAGGAAGGATAAGCTCCACAACAGATTGTCAAAGTTTGCGAGTGAATCCTTTCCAATCTTCCTAGTTGTGTATTAGCTGCTGATCCATAAGCAATATATCCATAATCTAGTATTGCTCTTATCATTGTTGAATAAATTGTTTTTAATGCCAATCTATCAGCTCCCCACTCTCGACCTGAAATAGACCTCATTACATTCAAACCTTTTTACATTTTTCCTCCATTTTATTTTTGTGTGTATTCCACATAACCTTTGCATCAAACCACATGCCTAAAAATCTTATCACTTTGACATGTTCTAACTCTTTGTCATATAGATTCAGCTTTAATTCTATACTTGTCCTTTTATTTGTAAAGAAAAATATATTTGGTTTTGTCCACAGAAAATTTAAAACCCCATTTATAAGACATTTAATAAAGCTGACTGCATTTTATTAATGATGTACTTGACATTCCTACCTCTAAGCCACAAAGCTCCATCATCTGCAAACAATGACTTATTAATATTTCTCTCTATTGTTGCAAAAACATCATTAACCATAATCATAAATAATAAAGGACTAATGACACTTCCTTGCGGAGTACTGTTCTCAATAATTCCTTTCCTTGATATACACTCCCCAACCTTTACCCTGATATTTCTTTCAATTAAAAAGTCTTTAATCCAATTATATAGTCTTCCGCCTATTCCATTTTTATCTAATTTAATCAACAAACCTTCTTTCCATAACATATCGTAAGCTTTCTCAACATTGAAAAAAACAGTTACCACTGTTTCTTTATTAGTCAAAGCTTTTCTAATATCTGATTCTAAATTAATAACTGAATCCATTGTTCCGCTTCCTCATCTAAATCCACTCTGATATGGAGAGAAAAATATTTTTCTCCATATTATACATCAGTCAATCTGTAATCATTTTTTCCATTAATTTACATACATGTGATGTTAAAGCAATTGGTCTGTAATTTAGGGGATTACTAGGATCTTTACCTGGTTTCTTTATGGGGATAATTAATGCTTCTTTCCATCCCTGGGGTAATACCCCTTCCACCCATACCCTATTGTAAAATTCCAGAATTACACTCAAAGAATCATCACTTAACTTTATTAATATGGCATAGCTAATTCTGTCTTGTCCTTGGGTTGAAGCCTTAGTCTTTTTTAATGCTCACTTTAACTCCGGAAATGAGAACAGAACATCTAAAGGGCTATTTGTAGCCTTCTTGTTTTCCCTTATATATGGATACTCTATTAACAGCTTCTCTCTCATATCCTTCCATTCCTTCATCAAATTATGAGAGTTATTTATTTTTGACAATTCTTTCCTGAACAACTCTGCTTTGTCCTTATCAAATACTGCAATTTCTGCCTCAGTACTTAACACTGGATAGTCACAATCTCCCTGATTTCACTCATCTTTTTAATCATACTCCACACTTCCTCTACTGGCGTACTTCTCCCAATTTTTTCACAGAATAATCTCCAATACTTTTTTTTTACCTCCCTTATTATTTTCCTAGTTTCCGCCTGAATTTTCTTATATATCATCATGTTTTGCCAATTATGCGTTCTCTTCAGTATTTTAAATGCCTTCCTTTTCCTTCTAACTGCTACTGTACATTTCTCATTCCACCATGGGACTTTTTTTCCCACTCTCCTTCCTGTACTTTTCGGAATACATTCACTTGCAGCATTATGAATGACTGATATTAGTTCTGTATATATCATTCCTTTATCTTCATCCATCCTTATCAATTTCACTCCTAGCTCACTCACCATTTTGAATTTTTCCCAGTCAGCTTTCTCATACATCCATTTTCTGATATTCCTTGATTTAAATTCCTATCTTCATTATTTACAATTGAACTAACTATAGGAAAATGATCACTCCCAATTGTGCATTTCTTTAAAACCTCCCAATTTATAACTCCACCCAACATCTTTGAGACAACTGTAAGATCTATTGCTGATTCCCTACCCGTATTTACATCTAAGCGTGTGCAACTTCCATCATTTAAACAAACCAAGTTTTTACTCTCTATCACCTCTTCAATTATTAAACCATTTCTATCTGTTGATAACCCACCCCATAAGGTGTTATGGGCATTAAAATCACTGCACCATATTACTCTTTCCTCACTCAATCCTTTTATTTCTTCCAGACTGGTCTGTGCTAGTCTATTACATGGATTGTAAAAGTTTATTATGACATAATTCATCATTCCTAACCATATCTCTACCACAATATACTCCATAGATACTCCTTTCTCCAAAACTCTATAAGATATACCCTCTTTTAAAAAAAGTGACACAGCCTCCACCTTCACCATCTTCCCTGTCCTTTGTCACACTTATATAGCACTTTAAAACAAAATCTACTTTAGAATTTAGCCAAGTTTCTTGTATGCATATAACATCTGGCTTCTCCTTTATTACTTACGTATCCTTTAAACTCTTGACCATTAGCACAAAGGCTTCTGGCATTCCATTTTAAGATGATTAACATGAATCTGCTATCCAACCCATAACTCCTGGCTTGACTGAATTTCTGTGCTAAGACTTTTCCTAATATCTTCACATTTCAAACCCTTTATCTCTAGAAATCTTTCTGCTGCCTTAAGAATTATCTGTATCTTTTCAGTTCTTCTTTCTGTTTGGGCTGTACAGTTAATTACTTCTACCATAAAGAGCACAAAACTTTTCTTATTTACCAACATTGTATCTACTATTACCCCTCTTTCATCAGATCTTCCCATACTGTCATCTCTTTTCCCATACACCAATCTGTCCCACTTGACTTACTTCTAGCATTCACTGCCTTCACAACCTCAGCATAAGTTAAGTTATTCTTTACTTTTTCCTGTTGTACCTCTGTTGCCCTTTTCCTCACCTCACATCCTCTATAAGCAGCATTATGTCTGCCTCCATAATTACAGCATTTCAATTCTACTCCCTCACCGCACTTCCCAAACTCATGCTCCCCTCCACATCTCGCACATCTTGTTTTAGATTTACACACTGATGTGGTATGCCCATATCTCTGGCAATTGTAACACCTCAGCGGAGGAGCTATACTCCCTAATTGGGTAGCTGATAAAAACCATCTTAATTCATTCTGGCAGTTACTTACCTTCAAACTTTAGACGCACTGATAAACTATCCACTCTTCTCCCTTCCCTATTCATCTGTAAAAGGACTGCATCAATGACTTTTCCTCCATCTAAATTTCTTTTTAATTCCTCCATAGAAACTCCTATCGGTACACCATTTATCACACCATATACCCACGACAACTGTCCTAGTATTTTAAAGCTCAACACCATCTGCTTTCCCACCATTTTTAGTTTTATAGTTTTGTTTTTCTGCTCTTCATTAACGCAAGCTATCAATAAAGCACCATCATGTAGCACTTTTGCAAATGCTATCTCGCTGACAAGTCTCCTCAACTCGTGTGTCAACACCAACGGGTTAACTCCTGAAATTCCTGCCGCATCTTTAAATTTTAATACTATCCGAAATCCGTTCGTAACCTTATTCCTACCATCCAATTCTTCCTCACTAGTTACCGAGCTATTATCTAAGCCTTCTCCCTTGCCTTTTTTCTCTTTTTAGATCCCTTCCTACCTGAACTTCTCTCTATCTGTGTCCACCCTACTTCCATATCATCCTCCTCTTCACCTGTATCTTCCATTCCTAAAGTCTCTGATCCATTCCCAGTTCGATTTCCACAGGATCTATCCTTCATATTTTTTGAATTTTATTAATTTGACGCCATCGCGCCTCCTCACGTCCTCCAATATGACTCCTAGAACCTGTCTTCGATTAAAGATTAAATTTGTCAGTTTTGGCAAACCAACGTAAAAGGTGCATTACCGCCACCTACTGATTGTACATAGATTTGGTAGAAAAGAAAGAGAAGAGGGGGGAGAAAGGGAAAAAAAACAACAACCCATGAAGTACTACAAAATCATATTCTTTCCATATTTCCTGTCTTTTTTAAATAATTGAACAATTCCTCATTAATTCTTGATTGCATTTGCACCCTAATAGGGTCTTGAGTGACACTTTGTCATATCCTAATTTTTTAAAGAAGTCCACTTCCAGAACAACAATTTACAAATAATGTACTCACCCCCTTGTCATCCACGATGTTCATGTCTTTCTTTCTTCAGTCGTAAAGAAATTATGTTGTTTGAGGAAAATATTTCAGCATTTTTCCTCATATAATGGACTGATGTGGTGCCTCGGTTTTGAACTTCCAAAATGCAGTTTAAATGCAGCTTCAAACGATCCCAAATGCGGTTGTAAATGATCCCAGCTGAGAAAGCACGGTCTTATCTAGCGTAACGATCGGTTATTTTAATAAAAATAATACAATTTATATACTTTTTAATGTCAAATGCTTTTCTTGTCTTACTCTCCCTGAACTCTGTGTATTCTGGCTCAAGACAGTTAGGGTATGTCCTATATTTCTGTTTCACATTTTTGTTAAGGGTGTTTGATCTTCTTTGCATGTTCAATTTGCAAAGGTACTTCTGCAGCGACGTAGGATGATTTTGAAATGATTTTTGAAGTTGAGGGAGAAAATACGAGGGAGTTTTTCAACATACCCTAACTGTCGAGTCAGAATACACAGAGTTCAGGGAGAGAAAGGCAAGACGAGTGTTTTTTTTTTTTTAATGAAAGTAACCGATCGTTTCACTAGATAAGACCCTTCTTCCTCAGCTAGGATTGTTTACAACCGCATTTGGGATCGTTTGAAGCCGCATTTAAACTGCATTTTGGAAGTTAAAAATCAGGGCACCATACCAGTCCATTATATGGAGAAAAATGCAGAAATGTTTTCCTCAAAAAACATAATTTCTTTACGACTGAAGAATGAAAGACATGAACATCTTGGATGACAAGGGGGTGAGTACATTATATGTGAATCTTTGTTTTGTAAGTGGACTTCTCCTTTAAGTTGATATCTTTCTCTTTCATAAGCTTTCTATTAAAATATGCTTAACTGTTTCTGGATTCCCACATTTATCACAGCTGCCAGTTTCATGTTTCCCTATTTTGTGTAAATTGTAATTCAACGCTGAATGTCCAATTCTCATTCTTGTTTTAATAACATCTTTCTTCCTGCTACCACATCTCATTCTCTCATCTCCTACACACTCCTGAATCTGATGAAGATGCCTTCCTTTTGTTCCATTATCCCACAACTTTTGCCATATCTTTCTAACTTCAATTGATATTATTCTCTTGATTTCATATTTGCTTATAACTGTATTAATTTCAGTAACTGAATGCTTCAATGCCATCTTAGCCAGACAATCCACTTCCTAATTTCCCTCCACCCCAGCATGAGCCGGAACTCATAGGAAATTTACCATTATCCCTAGCTGCCGTATTCTGAACAGGTATTGCAATACTTCATATAACAAATCTTGCCATGCTGCAGATTTTCCACTCAGCAGACTTGTTAGAGCAGACGTTGAATCTGTACAAATTACAGTATTAGAGGGCTGTATTTCTTCAACCCATTGCAATACTAAAATAATTGCTAATAATTCTGTAAATACAGATATATGATCTGAAATTCTTTTGGCTATTTTTGTTTTAAATTCAGGAATATATACTGCTGCTGCTGTTCTTTCAGATTCAGGATCCTTCAACCCATCCGTAAATATCTGTAACTTTGAATAATACATTTGACTTATATACTGTTGAACTACTATGTTTACTGGAATGGTCTTCTCCTTATCACTTATTTCTTTTTGTATTTGTAAGTCAATCAAAGGCATCGAACACATCCAAGGGGGTACCACTGGAATAGCTACAGATGGACTAATTTTTCTTTTTCTTCTTCTTCCTCTTATATCTTTCCGGCAGTGTAGATGCAACTGGCATCCCTCCACAGGTCAAAGTTTGAACTATATTCTTATACAGTCCTGTATTATGCAAGAACTGAAGAACTGCCTCAGAGATCAGTTTATGCTTTTTAGTCAGTTTATGCTTTTTAGTCTTTTTAGTTTATGATTTTACCAAGTACGACATGTTCCTGGATCAACATCTTTGTTGACCCTGGAACAACATTGTGATTAACCAATCAGATTTGAAAAAACAGTTTATAGTTTTTGTGAAGTTTAGGCTTACAATCAGTGTTTGGTGCTTACTCATGGGTAAGGTTAGGTTTAGGTTTAGGGATGTGGTCAAGATTAAATTTTTGGATTAAAATGTTGTGCAGGGTCAACAAAATATGTTGACCCACACATCTAACTCAGCAAAATCAGGACGGGCCACTGTGTCCAAACAAAAAAGCAACAGAAAACACTTCAACTCCAAGTTCTGCTAGTTTATTAAAAAGTGCTTTTCTTCCTACATTATACTTCCTACATTCCAAATAAACATGCCCTACTGTTTCCATATTCCCACATTCACATAAGCCAGAATTATGCTTTCCTACTATATATAAAAACTAATTTAAGTTTTGCCCCAACCTCAATCTACACATTTTAACTGAATCCCTTCAGGATGGACAAGTACAAAAACATCTTTTCCTAATTCTCAGTTGTATGGAAAAATAGTGTCTACCCTTAATTTTCTTTTCCCATCCTTTCGGCTATTCTTTAATTAATCCCTCTTTAACCCTTTTTCTCTCAGTTCCACCCTTCCCAAGGATACATGGATACCTATGCAAGAACTGGGATGTTTTCAGCTTCCAGGAATTCTGTACAGATCCTTGCAACATGGGGCCGTGCATTATCATGCTGCAGCATGAGGTGATGGTCGTGGATGAACGGCACAACAAAGGGCCTCAGGATCTTGTCTCGGTATCTCTATGCATTTAAAATGCCATCAAAAAAAATGCACCTGTGTTCGTTGTCCATAACATACACCTGCCCATACCATAACCCCACCACCACCATGGGCCACTCGATCCACAGCGTTCACATTAGAAAACCGCTCACCCACACAATGCCATACACGCTGTCTGCCATCTGCCCTGTACAGTGAAAATTAGGATTCATCCGTGAAGAGAACACCTCTCCAAAGTGCCAGATGCCATCGAATGTGAGCATTTGCCCACTCAAGTCAGTTACGACGACAAACTGCAGTCAGGTCGAGACCCCGATGAGGACGACGAGCATGCAGATGAGCCTCCCTGAGACGGTTTCTGACAGTTTGTGCAGAAATTATGGTTATGCAAACCGATTGTTGCAGCAGCTGTCCAGCTGGCTGGTCTCAGATGATCTTGGAGGTGAAGATGCTGGATGTGGAGGTCCTGGGCTGGTGTGGTTACACATGGTCTGCGGTTGTGATGCCGGTTGGATGTACTGCCAAATTCTCTGAAATGCCTTTGGAGACGGCTTGTGGTAGAGAAATGAACATTCAATTTACGGGCAACAGCTCTGGTGGAAATTCCTGCAGTCAGCATGCCAACTGCACGCTCCCTCAAAAATTTGCGACATCTGTGGCATTGTGCTGTGTGATAAAACTGCACATTATAGAGTGTCCTTTTATTGTGGCCAGCCTAAGGCACACCTGTGCAATAATCATGTTGTCTAATCAGCATCTTGATATGGTAGCAAGTCTCGGTACAGCAGCATAACAAATCTATTCCGCCAAGACCAAATACATTTACATTGTCATGTACATTACCATGCCAATCCCTCTGAGAGTTGTCATGACAGAACTCTATTAATGCATTTTTTTTTTTTTTTTTATTAAAAATCAAGACCTTCTAAGGCTGCCTCAGTTCTTGGGAAACTTGTGAATGTACACTCAAAAAGTAAGAAATGTATTCCCCCCAGCTTTTTTAAAATTGCACTGGAAACAGTAAACCAAACCAGTGGTTATTACAAATAAGTGATTTTAACCATTTTAATTTCCATACACCATTCATAATGTCAAAATCAATCGCATGAACCCCCCATCTTCATACTTTTTAATATCATCTTTTCTTATGTACTGACATTTATTCCTCCAAATAAATTTACAATTCATCTTATTTACTGCTTTAAAGGGGTCATCGGATGCTAAGTTCACTTTTTCATGTTGTTTGAACATTAATGTGTGTTGGCAGTGTATGTACAAATCTACCCTATAATTGTAAAAATCCATGCAGTGGTTTTTAATTAATCTGTAAAAATAATATCCCCTTTTTCAAATCAAGCCGTTCTCAGATGCCTGTCATTGTGCCATCACACCAAGAGAGGCCGCTCCCACGATAGTTGATTGACATGAGTGTCTTACCTCAGATCAGCTGTCACAGTCCAGTAACTTTCCTTGTTTTGATGCCAGAGCAGGGATGTAAGTTAGACAAGAATATCTCAGATTGAGCGATTTAAGGTTGTAGCCATTTAGCTCAAGGGAAATGTATATAAATAATTAATTACAATTATTTATATCAGCTGCCAGTAGTAACTGTAGCAGAATTAATTTTCCATCAACTAATCTGTTTGTCCAGCGAACATTCAGTAAAATTTTTACTTAAATTTTATCAACTCTTAGAAATGAAATTTTCTTGGCCACAGAAAATAACTTTCTTAAAGTACTGTTGCATTAGAGCACATAGCTTGATTCTGAATCGTAAAGGGACATTAATTTACAAGGCAGAATCAGAATCAAAACTCATTTAATTTGTGCACAATAGTTTATTAACGAAGGACTAACACATAACTAATCTAAACAAACAAACATGAAATCACTCAAACATGGCGGAAGGGTCAGTGAGAAGCAGTTAGAGAGAGACAAGCGACAAGTTGCTATGAAAAGAGTCAGTTAGCCACCCAAGTGAAACCATCAGTGCTGTCTACAGCTTATACCAAACCTCTGTTTTGTTTAGTTAAATGTACGATACTTGCATTGCCTTGGTCGTTGAACAAGTGTCCGAATGCAGTCTCTGGTGAAAGTCTTGATGGTTGGAGCAGTGGTGGTTTTGGAATCGTGATTACGTTCTTCTGGGTTCAAAGAGTGATGAACTCCAAAGATGTTCTGACTCGATGGTGACTGGGAGTTTCTTCCCATGTGAAATGTGAAGAAGAACCAAGAGCTGAGAGGGACCCATCTGAAGTCCTGTGATCTTTGGGGAATGGAAAGACAAGGCCGCAAGGCCGCAAGGCCTGGTGCGCGCTTAGGGAAGCCCTGTAGAGTTCTAGCTCATCCTCCTCATCCTCTTAGGTTCTAAAAGAACCCCTGACTGACTGAGGCGAGTCATGAAGATGAATTCCAGGGTTGAGTAAAATGTCTGGCTCTTTGTGGTCGAGAGCCACAACTCTGTATGTCAGGGCCTGTCGGGCCCGCCGGGCACGCCCTGTGCCGGCTCAGGCTCCCCGTGGGTTCCTTCACACGGGCAGCAATCGGAAGATGTTGCAGATGAAAAAGAGAGTGAAGAGAAGAGAGCGAGGTGATCAATCGTTTGATGCCTTTAAGCTCCACGAGGTCCACGAACCAATGGTAACTTTCACCTTTGGAGGGAAAGTTTACGACTCTTTGTCTGTGAGCATGGTATCTTGCATATGTAATTCGAATGGGTGTTGATGCAAAAACTACTAAAGATTATTAAAACACTGATATGTTGCAAAGGTATCAACATATAATATACACCATCATTTTGAATACAAATTCAAAGAGACCAAACATGGCATAGGTGGGTTATATGGCTACTCATCTATCATAACACATGCATAAAACAGTAGAAAGACAAGTACAAATACAACAGACAAAATTAAAATACAATGCAGTAATACTGGACAAAATGACCTGGGCTATGTGTGATAGAAAGGTCAAAGAAAGGTTTGTCTATGAATGAATAGGAAAGAGTCTATTTCTATAGGCATTGTGTCGTTTTTATGGACAAATGTAGCATGGGCAAATGTGCATTCCTTTGGGCAATAAAACCTCTTATCAGATGGTCGTCCTGGCAGCTGAGCCTTTTTGGGGTGTTAGTTGCTTTGGGGGTTGTCTCCAGAGCTCCAGCATATAGCTGGTTTAAAGACTATTTGTTAAATGTAACAATTAATGTATGTCTGATTGGTCCAGATGCTACAAGGTGTTGTGTTGCTGGATGTAATAATGAACATAGTGGTCGTCATTTACTCCCGACATCTGAGCCACTGAAGATGCAGTAAATTACGTTTGTTTGTAAATAAAATGCACCTCCTGATCTACATATATCGGTCTATGTTCACGCAAATCATTCGTGATCCAGCTTCACTTACAGCAGAAGTGTGTATAAGTGTTTTTTATTGAGTCTTTGCGATCGCCTTTCCTTATAACGTAGTAGTTAGGAAGTTTAGCGGCTAAATGTGGCTAGAAGAGAAGAGAGGGGTGAGCAGAGCTCATTTGCATTTAAAGGAACAACCCCTTAGAATAAGATGATTTTTGCAGAGCTGATTTTGACAAGGTTAGGGTTAGGGTTGTTTTACAAAACCATTGAGAATTTTTAATCAAAGTATATTAGAGACTTTTCATTAAGACCCTAAAGAATCATATCAACTTGTGGAAAATGGGCATCCGATGACCCCTTTAATCATTTATGTTGATATGGGTAAGGAAAAGGCTGGGTAGATGAGTCTGGACAGACTTTCCATTTTAAACAAAATATCTTGTTTTTTCGTTAACGAAATTGGCCCTCTGCATTGAGCATTGAGCATTGAGCATTGAGCACGCACGCACGCACACACACACAGAGCAGTGGGCAGTATTGCTCCAGCACCCAGGAAGCAATTGGGAGTTCAGTGCCTTGCTCAAGGGCACTTCAGTCATGGTACTGAAGGTGGAAAGAGCACTGTTTATTCACAACCCCCACCTTCAATTCCTGCTGGTGCAGGAATCGACCTGGCAACCTTTGGGTTACGAGCCCGACTCACTAACCATTAGGCCATGACTCCCCCATGGTTAGAGTAAAGATCCAAGTAAAGATCCCTCTGCAACCATTAATTCAGTATTAATTTGCATTTCTCTATGTTATTCCATACATTTTTATTTTCCATTATTTCTCTCACTTTAGAAATTACAATCCCTAAATATTTAACTTCCTTTTTTATTTGGATATTAAACAATGATTGCAGAGGAAACCCATGTAAACTTAACATTTCACATTTCTTTAGATTCAGATGCAGCCCAGAAACTTTAGAAAACAGAATGTAAAGCTAGAGGAATTTGTTGTTCATTTTTAAAAACAATGTTGTGTCATCTGTGAAGTGATTTATTATTATTTGCCTGTCCAACACTGTTAACCCTTCAATATTATTATTTTTAATCAATATTGATAATAGCTCAATAGCTCAATATCGTAATAAACAGTAATGGAGAGCTACCACATCCTAATTGGAAATCTTGTGCAAGTTCCATGACCTAAAGCTACAGAGCTATTGACATCCTTATATAACATTTCAATTAAATTTATAAATCTTGCTCCAAAACGAAAATGCATCAATGTTTTCAAAATAAATGGATGCTCCACTGCATCAAATGCTTTATAGAAATCTAAAAAAATAAGTCACTATAATCTAAATCACTATAATCGAATAAATCTAAAACCAATCTAACATTGTTATGGATTGACCTTCCTTCCAAAAAGCCTGATTATGTCTCACTAATTATGGTAGAAATGTCTTTTTTCAGTCTAGCAGGGATAGCTCCAGAGAGAAAAAATAAATAAATTCAAACCAGTCCAGTGAGCATCCCAACACTACACATTTTGTAGGTCTCTCATATCTGACACACCCATTTCAGGTCTTGCTGTCTCTACTAATAGGCTGATAAGTTAAATCAGGCGTGATAGATGAGGGAGACCAACCTGATCTCAAAGAAATGCGTGAAATGAACACGAACCCCTAATCCCGATATACGTGGTGGTGGCACGAAATGTGTTGAAATTACGTGTCGGCACCACGGAAACAACACACATACAAAGTCAATGAGGCTAATTTGTGGTGGTGGACACACGGATTCCCTGGTTCAACAACGTCACACAGTGGGCGGCGGTAAATGTTGTTTTCTAGTTTACGAAACGTCCTCCTTTTATAATTTATTATAGTGAATTTGTTGCTATTTTTGTTGTCTAAATAACAGTAAATTGTTTGTGATATAACTATCAATTTATAGATGGAGTAGCTTTAAAGAATGGCCCGAGGCAGTGTTAAATAGATTGTTCCCTTTACGTTATTAAACCCTTTACGATATTTTATGATTTTCAAATGTATTTTCTGTCATAGCAGCGAATATTATTAATAATTATTCTTACAAATCAGAAAACTTTCAGTGCTTACCACGGCAACGATACGTCACGTTACGCACCGTAACGCACGCTTCATACCCATAATCACTTTCACAACTCATTTCACCCGCCAATTGACTACAGTAAGTATCTCAACCCAATGGGTGTTTGTTTGTTAAAAACTACGCAAAACCTTTTTTCTGTTATTTCTTTAGTTGTAGCCCGATCTGTGTAGCGTTCAACCCTGGAGATTAGGTTGAATTTGTTAGTGTTGCATTTTCATTTACACGGCTACCTGTTGATGTCCCCAGCACTGCTAACCACAGCTACCAAAATCCGTTTAAACTCATGTATTTGTGTTGTGAAGACAACAATTAACAACGAGTTGTTGCAGTGGTTAAAGTTTTATTCAAAGTGCAAAGTAAATGTCAGAAGTGTAACTAAGGGGAATTGACGTTACCGGTGTTACAATATATTCGGTTCCTGAAATATTTGGTTCCAATGGGTGGCGCAATAGTGAATATTCATGAGTTTCCACTTTTATGGGCGTGTCGTTGAGACAACGCGTAAACTAATGGAACTGAAAAAATTACTGCACGCTCCTCTAGTCGCTGCTTGTTTAATGGATTGTTTGGAAAAGATAACAACGTTTCAGTGTTAAGCATTAAAGCATTAACTGCAACGGTGTCAAAACAATGCATTTGTGTGATATGATAAATCGTCTATAAGCTGTTTTGCTTGATTTGCTTAATTACAGGCACGAAGCAACGCAAACAATAAGCGAATAGCCCATGTTAAGCTTGGTTAAAATTGTGTCTCTTCAATGTGTTTAACTTTGTATAATTAATTTGTGGTGCTTTCATTTTTGCTTGAATATTTGATTAGCCTATACTAGTTGTCATTGGTGACTATTACTGCAGTACTGTACAGTACATTTGAAGTAGATCAAAAAAAGTTTATCACAGTTGTCCTATAACAAGAACGGTATTGTTTTGGTTTTTAAGAACAACTTTGATGAAAGTTTTTGATCCACTTCAAATGTTGACTAGACATGAAACAAACCTCTACAAATGTATCCGTGGCAAAATAAAACGTATAAAAACTAGACTGTGTGTGTTGTGTCATTCATAACTTTTTTTTTTTTGCAGTTAAAATGTTAATATTGTAATCATTACAATTTGTAATCGATCAGACAGTGCATAAACCTTAAAGCATTGTTATGATGGCACAGTCTTTTTGGACATAGGCCATCAGCTACTCCAAGAATATTATTTTTAAATTGGGATAAGAAATTATACATGTCTTCATTACCAGTGTCATGATGCCAATGGCTTTGATTTGTTTTTGTGATGTTTCCACATATATTTATCATCATGTAAAGTAACTGTCTGTTTTGGATGTGAAAGCTGATGTCACTGGTATCTGGTAATTGTGTGAACTGGACATTGAAGTGGACATACATAGAGGCTGTTTTCATTGGGTGCCAAGGCCTGACACCTGACACCAGACAGTCAGTTAATTTTGCATTGCTTTATTCTACATACAAAAAATGTCCCTTGTCTTTTCAATTTGAGTTATATTCATAACAATTGATTTTGTTTACAATTACCTAATGTATTTGTCAGAGTGACAGTTAATGAATGTAACTAATAATTACAATACAATTTTCACATTAAAACACTAAAAAGGATAATGTCTGTTAACCTGTATGACATCAGAGAAATGTCAACATAAAATTATGTTGTTTGTAAAATCCTGAAATATTAATTTTAATCTCAAAATATATTAATCTTAGGAGGAGACAAGACAACAGAGTTTGGCTGACAAAGGCATTTGGGTTCCATTGTGTGCATGCTTAAAAAATGTGATTTTTAATGAGATTTTTAAATGTTAAACATGATTAACAACACTATGGGTTATGAATTTTTGGATGTTTTCACAGACCATTCTTAAACATGACATGAAAAAGGTTTTTCAGTGCAAAATTTGGTCAAAGAATGTATGCTTATGTTATTTATTATAATATCTAGTACGTAGTTCTTTTTTGTGATTCCCTAAACTGTTAAGCAATGTTATATATTTGGCTGTTAATTAAATACAATAAAGAAAAACATGACACATATGCTTTTGTGGGTCCATTTTAAAAGGATAGTTCCTTCAAAAATAAAAATAAATAAAAAACCTTAAAAACTGTTGTTTTCTTCTGTAGAAGACACTTTGAAAATGTTTTTTCATACTGGTTTCAACTGGGTGACTAAATGATGACAGAGTTGTCATTTTTGGGTGGACTTGGAGATGGGTAATTCTCAAACAGGAGAATGGGGGAAATTTTTCAAAAAAGTAAAATTAATAATAATAAGAGAAAATATGTGTCTGAATTTGAATATAGTACAACATGATATCCAGTTTAATATGAAAAAAGAAGAAAATACTGGCTAATAAACAAAACTAAAAAAAAGGTGAAAGAATGACACAGGATACTCACACCTGTCACGAATCTGGTCGGTGCTCTGCGGACCGCTCACCACCAGATGTCACTCTCACCCCATCATTACATTCAGACTGTTGCTTTGCACCCCGGGCTACTACTCCCATCACCCATTGCGTTGCCTCCGGTAGCCAATCAGGCTCACTATAAAAACCCCGGACTTTCCCCTTGCAAGTCACGGATTGTTATATTGTATTGCTATTGTTAGTGTTTTTCCTAGTTTCCTAGTTTCCTAGTGTTCTCCGTGTTTTTCGCTCTCGCCTGGATTTCTCAGTAACGTTTGTCTGCCGCCTGCCTTTTTGGACTTTCGCTCGTCTCTCCTCTGACACCCCTGTTTGCCCTTTGCTTTGACCCTGCCTGTTTTTCAACTATGTATCTGTCTCGTCCCTTCAATAAAAGCGTGCACATGGATCCGCTCGCCTCTCGTCTCACTCACCCCGTAACAACACCAAGCTAGCTTTTATACAGTTTATTTGGTCACAAATACATTTGTAATGGTTTGTTTCATGTATAGGTTAGCATAGCTTATTAGTTTATTTTTTGTTTTGCTGTGTGCCTGTAAAGCAGCACAGCTTATAGACAATTTATCATATCACACAAATGCATTGTTTTGACACCGTTGCAGTTAATGCTTTAATGCTTAACACTGAAACGTTGTTATCTTTTCCGAACAATCCATTAAACAAGCAGCGATTAGAGGAGCGTGCAGTAATTTTTTCAGTTCCATTCGTCTTCGCGTTGTCTCAAAGAAATGCCCACAAAAGGGGAAACTCATGAATACTCACTCTTGCGCCACCCATTGGAACCAAATATTTCAGGAACCGAATATATTGTAACACCGGAATCAGGGATGGACTGGAGTAAAAAAGTGGACCTGGAGTCTTTCCAGAGGATTTGACTGCTCAGTGCGACTGTCAATGACCGTTCATACCTGTATAATCAATGCATAATTAAATAGAGAGATATAGATAGAATGTCCTGTAACACTATGGTGCCATACTTTTGTAAGACTTTGCCATTTTAGAAGACAATGAAATCATCATGAGATAATTGAGGGTAATTGTTACTTTAGTTATGTGTGACATTGAGAAGAGAGAGCAGTTGTTATCATGTTGCTTGTGTCAAGTGACTGTGGTACAAATCTGACATTTGTACAGTAAGGATTGATTTGTATTGTATGTAGTGGTTGTGATTGATTAATATTTAATTAATAATTACAATTACTCTGTCCTAACAATTAAGAAATGATCATTTACCACAAAGGCTATTCTAATAATCTTTTGCTTTTTTTCTGTTTTACAGCTTTATTGCAACACTTTTTGACTTCACCAACACACACATATTCACACACACAAATCAAAAACAACGACACTTTTAAGAGCCACTCTCTCTCTCTCTCTCTCTCTCTCTTTCTCACTTTCTCACTTGTCTCTTTAGATCACTCTCTTTCTCTATTTCTTCATTTTTTTTTTTTTTTTATTGTGTCTGTATTGTTTCTATTTGTATGTGATGTCCCTCAATTCTGACATCAGGGTCTTTGATGATCCCAATGATGCCAGGATCCACATGGCAGCATTAATTAGTGATGCTTATCTCCGTGATGCCAGGGTAAGGCTTGTCATGAGAACCAAATACCTAAGTCTGAAAATACTAATTGCTATTGCTGTTTATAGATGTGATGAAAAGGGTTAGTAAGACCCTTTTATGCAACTACTGAATAATGCACAATTATAAATGCTGCTGGTATAAGTGTTCTGCAAATATATAGGCTGCCATGGCCAAGAAAAACCCTGCCTTTCCTCAAAGAAAAACGAGAAAAAGCAGGAAGAGATCCCTCACTAATCCACTGGTCACAGGCAGGCGTGAGAAACGTCAGGAAACACACTGCCCTGGATCGGGTTTGTTCTTTACTAAAACATGATTACTGTATCTAAGAATAAACATAATTCATTAAATAGTGCTTTGGTGGTTACACGTATTATAAAATGAGAGTCAGATACCACTTTGACATAATGGTGTTGCAATGTTTGTGAAAAATTTTCTCACTAATATATAAGATATTTTAAGAGCATGTGACTGATAATCCTTACTTGTGTTGTGTTTTAATATCTTTTGCTTAGTTTCCCTGCCTCCAGTCCTCATGGAATATTTTCATTTTGAAATGAATTGGTTTCATGTTATATTGATCAAAGGGTTAAGTAAAATGACTGTCTCTGCAGCTGCTTCTCAATCCAGAAGAAGGGATGAGGAAGGCCTTCAGATAGAAGATCAAGAGTTGGCAAGTCTTGGTGAGGATACTGAGTGTTACAGTAGTAACACTACACTACAGTTTTTCCAATTCCCACCATTTATTTAATCATAATCAAGACTCACAGTATAACTGATATATTAAATTCAATTCAATTCAATTAAATGTATGCATTTAGCAGACGTTTTTATCCAAAGTGACTTACAGTGCATTCAGGCTAACAGTTTTTACCTAACATGTGTTCCCTGATATATACTTGTGATATATACTTGTGTATGATCATAATCATGAGTATAGACCTTTTAAGGACAAGTGAATGTATATTTTTGTTTTTTAGAAACAAGACTCCAAGAGTTCAGGGACACCATAACTGCAGACCAGGTTCCGGAGGGAACAGACAGAATGGTTTCTGCTTGGGAACAAAGGCAGCTTCTCACAGATGTGAGAATGAAAACTGCTAGGCCTATGCTTTTTGATGCAAAGCTCTCAGCCGAGAGAGTATTGGTCCAAAATTGTCACAGATGCTGTGCTGTAGAAGCTGTGATTAGGTGCCTGGACTGTGTACCACTGGACATGGAGTACCTCTGTTCTACCTGTGACATGGAGGCCCACAAGAGAAATGTCTTCCATGACAGAGAGGCTGTGTTCCATGGATTTCTTGAGCCCATTCCCCCTACAACTGCTGTGGTGGTGAATGAAAATGGCCAGCCTCAGTTTTGTGAACAAAGTATGTTAAAATTATTATTATATTAAATTGTCTCATACTTATAGTGTAATTCCCCAAATGTTTTTGTAGTTTGGCACATGTTTATATTTAACAGTGTTTCTAAATGGCTTAGAATTTTTTTTTTCTAAAATGCTAATCTCATTCTAAGATTATTCTCAAAACTCTAAAGTGCAAGTGTGAAATTTAATAGCTGAATAACAAAGTATGATGGGTTTTGACAGTTCTGACCAGCATATCTTTGACCAGCTAAGTCAATTGCATCTTAATAAATGTGTTTAAGCATTTACTTGTTTCTACATAGTGACAATTACAGGTGGTATAGTGGTGTGGCCAGTTTTGATTAATGGTTGTGTTTTAAAGCACTATTTTGAAAATGAGGTTAGCGTTTTGGGAAATGCATCTAAGGGACTGAGGAGAAGCTGTAAATACACCCTTCATAACTTCTTTCTGTTTTGCAGTATGTCAACTGCCTGTTCCTGCACCAAGGTCAATTTGTGAATGCACTCATGACTTCACAATCACTCCAGGGAAGCATATTTCTGTGGATACCATCAATGGTATGTTGTTCTGAAAGCCCTCCGTTCTGTGCATTATTGTACTAGAACTTTACAACTGTGTGCAAAGCAAAGCGTTGCCCAAATGCCATGTCAAATAGCTAATATACCATATATTTGTATCTCTGTGTAGAAGGCAATCTGTTGCAATTTAATTACTGAAATTATTTTAGTCTTTACTACAGTATATTCACTTGTTCACAGGACGATACGATGTCTGCTTGCCTCGGAAATCCTGTTCATCATGCTCTGCAGAATGGACTCCCGAGGTGAAGGACCTGCTCATTTATCGGTACTGGCCAGCTAGCACCAGCTGCCAGACCCTATACAAGTTTGATGTCTTCACCTCTTTTGAACATATGAAGGTGACGGCACCAGCCATGTCCAGGCAGGCCTTCCTGAAAATGTTGGAGCACAGATCTGTACAAGCTGGAAGGGTAAATCTGCCTAAATATCACTGAAACATATAACAAACAAAATTATATTACTATATACCTAATATTTAATTGTGGGCATTGCTTCAAAAAATCCTAACCGATCATTTTTTAATATACAGACAGGTAGTATCTGTGCTGATACATTTCAGCGAAGCTTTTTTGAGTTTACCTTCTGTCAATACAAAGAAGAGGATATGTGCCAGGTCCATCATTTTGAGTGTCCAGCATGTTCTCCAGACATGTTGGCTGTCTGCTCTGATGGAAACCGAAACATTACCGCTTCAGCAAGTCAAAAGGGTAGGTATAGGTATTTTTCAGAAGTTTATTTTAGACTTGTCTAACACACATAGTAGCTCTTCGGGTTGTCTTTGAGTGATCATAACTTACATTTTAACAAATAGTAAATGTAGTACTTGTGATTTTTATTACTGATGCATGTTATCTTATCATGGACAGGACTGAGGAGCCAGCCATATATGAGGGCTTGTTCCTGGCCAAGGACGAGGAAGTTGCTACCTTTGTTGACCTTGTCAGAGGCAACATGAGAAGTGTACGAACATTAGATTTTTTTTTTTTTATAATAGTTGTTTATATAGATGTTTTGTGTTTTTATGTATCTTAAAATGTGTTATAAACTGACTTTATAGGCAAATGAAAGTGCTGTGTGCGGTACTGCCAAGTTCACCGCTGGCAGAGAGATGTCAAAAAAGTCTGGTGCTCAGATAGACGAGGAGGGCATTCAAGTTGCAGTTTGCAGGTATGTATGAGTTTGTGTATGATTTTTGAGTCTGATATTTGAGTTTTAATGGTAATCCAAGTCTTAAGGTCCTTGCACACTGAGTCTGAAATTTTCACATGAGTTTTTTCATATTCATGATTCTGTGGCTCTGAATTGTCAAAACACCAGTCAAACTGCTTGCTACTGAAAAACGCAGAAAATCGAACCTGATTCGAATTTTTTTTATGACAGACGAAAGTTTCGGAGGGAGTCTAACCACTAGATTTTCTTCTGATTTATCAGACATGGGTTTCTCTTACGAGGACTGAACCATTATCATGGAGAAATATTTGCTTACCCGATGTTTCTTCAAAGAGAGATGTCAAAGAAGGCAAATGTTACCTTCTTCTGTATGGATGTTACATGCAGGTAATCCTCATTGTCATATTGCAAATCCAACTCCATGATTAAAATGTCTTGTTTCTCAGCTTTACAGCGATTTTAGATTTCAATTAAAAATGGATCTTTGTTACACTCACATGATGCTGCTCCTGCTTTTTAGGTACTGGCCCTACCTTAACAAAGTAGCAGAGGGTTTACCAGAGCTTCTGCCATTGACAGAAATGAGGCCATTTCTGAGCGTCATGCATGCCAAAGCCCATACAGCAAAATGCGAGGTACATGTAATAACTTTAAGTCTGGTATGGCTGTAGCTATAGGGAAATAATAATGGGTCGGATAATAAAGCATGCTGTGTGTTATCTTTCACCAACTGCTTTTCAGCTGCTTGTTCAAATTTATAGGACATGGATTTTGTTTTCCCCCGCAAAATAAAAAGATTGTGTCATGAGATGTTTTAGAGATAATTGTATGCATTAATGAAACATCAAGATGGCACCGCGGATGGCTGCCTCGGTTTGTTGCTCCGTCGTACTTTTTTGTTTTTGTTTGTTTGTCCTGTCTTAAGCAACGTTTTTCCGATCAGCTTCTCAAGAAACGAGCTCTTGGACATAAGAAATAGCACACCAGATAACTTTTTGCCAACGTTTGAACATTCAGACATCTTACTGGACATTTTAGTCGGAGGGGCTGCGTTCCTATACAAGCGCTGCAAGCGACGCAAGCGAGGAAAACGCGCCGGCGCGCTCGTGAAATTCCGACAGCGCGGTTTTAGGACTCCGTTGCCGAGTATTCACCTGGCGAATCTCCGCTCCCTTGCAAATAAATCAGACGAACTACAACTCCTCACCCGCACAAACAAGGACTTTTTAAACTCTGCTGCGCTTTGCTTCACGGAAACCTGGCTAAACGGAACCATTCCGGACAGCGCGCTTCATCTAACGGGCTTCCAGCTGATCAGAGCGGACCGCGTCACCGAGTCGTCGGGGAAAACGAGAGGCGGTGGATTATGTTTTTATATCAATGAAGGCTGGTGTACAGACGTGACAGTTTTGAAGAAGATGTGCTGCCCAAACTTGGAAGCTATCTTTATTAACTGTAAGCCTTTTTATTCGCCGCGGGAGTTTTCCTCGTTTATTCTGGTGAGTGTGTACATTCCTCCTGATGCGCGTGCAAGCGCGGCGCTAGAACTGTTGGCCGATCAGATCACACACACAGAGCAATGTTACCCGGACTCTTTCATTATCGTGCTCGGTGATTTTAATAAAGCTCATCTCACCCGCGAACTGCCTAAATATAGACAGCACATCACATGCCCCACCAGAGACAGCAATATACTGGACCATTGCTACACTGTTTTAAAGGATGCATACCACTCTGTCCCCCGTGCAGCGCTGGGACTCTCTGATCACTGTTTAGTTCATCTTCTACCAGCCTACAGGCAGAAACTTAAATCTGCTAAGCCTGTAGTAAGAACTGTAAAGAGATGGACTGTTGAAGCAGAGTGGGATTTACAAGCCTGCTTTGAACTTACTGATTGGAGTGTTTTTGAGGCTGCAGCTACTGATCTGGATAAGCTCACTGACACTGTGACATCCTACATCAGTTTCTGTGAGGACATGTGTGTACCCACCAGGACTTATTTAACATTTAACAACGACAAACCTTGGTTCAGTGCAAAACACAAACAGCTTCGCCAGGCCAAAGAGGACGCCTACAGGAGTGGGGACAAAGCCTTGTACAAACAGGCCAAATACACACTGAATAGGGAGATAAGAGTGGCAAAGTTAAACTACTTGGGAAAGCTAAAAAAACAGCTTTCAAGAAATGACCCTAAATCAGTGTGGAATGGCCTGAAAGCCATCACCAGCTGCAAGAGCCCGTCCCCCAGCACTGAGGCCAATCAACAACTGGCTGACGACCTGAATGAGTTTTACTGCAGGTTTGAAAAACAAAAGACTGGTCTGACACCCTACACCCACCCTGAATGTCCCGCAACACAGCCATCAACACCCTGCCCCTCCATCCCCCCTACTGTTTCTCAGCCTGCCCTTAAGATCTGTGAAGGTGATGTTTGCAAAGTCTTCAGGAAGCAGAAGACAAGGAAAGCCAAGGGCCCAGACGGTGTCTCTCCAGCCTGCCTTAAAGCCTGTGCTGTCCAGCTATCATCCATCTTCACTTTGATCTTCAACAGATCCCTGGAGCTGTGTATAGTCACATCCTGCTTCAAATGCTCCACCATCATCCCTGTACCCAAGAAACCAAAAATCACAGGACTTAATGACTACGGACCTGTTGCTTTAACATCTGTGGTCATGAAGTCATTTGAGAGACTGGTGTTGGCCTACTTGAAGGACATTACTGGACCCTTGCTGGACCCCCTGCAGTTTGCTTACCGAGCAAACAGGTCTGTGGATGATGCAGTCAATATGGGACTGCACTACATCCTTCAACATCTGGACAAACCAGGGACCTATGCAAGGATCTTGTTTGTGGACTTCAGCTCTGCCTTCAACACCATCATCCCAGATATCCTTCAGAATAAATTGTCACAGCTCTCTGTACCCACCTCCATCTGTCAGTGGATCACCAGCTTCCTGACAAATAGGCAGCAGCTAGTGAGGCTGGGAAAACTCACATCCGGCACCCGCACCATCAGCACTGGAGCTCCCCAGGGCTTCGTTCTCTCTCCACTGCTCTTCTCCCTCTACACAAACGACTGCACTTCTAAAGACCCCTCTGTCAAACTTCTGAAGTTTGCAGATGACACCACAGTCATCGGTCTCATCCGGGATGGCGACGAATCTGCTTACAGACAGGAAGTTGAGCAGCTGTCTCTCTGGTGCAGTCGCAACAACCTGGAGCTCAACACGCTCAAAACTGTAGAGATGACAGTGGACTTCCGGAGAAACCCCCCTGCACTCCCCCCTCTCACCATCATGAACAGCACTGTGGCTGCAGTAGACTCATTCAAGTTCCTAGGAACTAACATCTCCCAGGACCTGAAGTGGGACATTCACATTGACTTCATTGTGAAAAAAGCCCAGCAGAGGTTGTACTTTCTTCGTCAACTGAAAAAGTTCAATCTACCACAGGCTCTGATGACACAGTTTTACTCTGCTGTCATTGAGTCAGTTCTGTGCTCTTCTATAACTGTCTGGTTTGGGGCAGCCAGTAAATCAGATATAAGAAGACTGCAACGGACTGTTAGGACAGCAGAAAGAATCATTGGTGTGAACCTGCCCAACCTTCAGGACTTATACATCTCCAGAGTGAAGAAACGGGCAGGAAACATCATCCAAGACCCTTCTCACCCCGGACACAACCTGTTTGCACTTCTCCCCTCAGGCAGACGCTACAGATCCCTGAGCACTAAAACATCTAGACATAAAAACAGCTTTTTCCCAAATGCCATCTCCAGTTTAAACAGATAAACATGAACATTACTTGGGTTCTACAATTCATTTATGCATTTCTTCCTCCATTTCTAACTATTGTCTCTTTCTGTAGTATTGTTATGTAAACTTCTGTAGTATTATTATGTAAGTACTCATGCACATCTCTTATTTATATAGCTGTATATAGAGGAAATAATGCACAAACCTGTACATAAATCATCTGCTCAAGTTTCATACATTATTATTTCATTCAAGCAATCTTCAATGCAAAGGATTATTTTTACATTTGTGCATGTTATGCCTGATTGGATGATGTTATATCAAAACTTCTGAAGTACTGCTACATAATGCTTCTCACTCTGTGTTGCAGGTGAGATGGGGTGGCAGAAGCCAGGATGGAGCAGGAAACACGGTGGGAGAGGAAGTGGAGCAGGTATGGTATTATTGTCAGTATTTTAGCTATGGCTACAAAGAGTCTTAATAGAATCCATAACACCAAAAGGTACTTATTTTTGTCATCTATTTGTCATCTAAGTAACAAGCCTGGTGTGAGGGTTAAAGTACATCCTTTATGTTTGAGTTAAAATAAATAATAGGCAGTTCAGTTGTTCATGCATGTGTAAGGGGTCCCAAATTCCTAGGATAATACAGTACACATGTTTTCTGTTAAACCACAACCACAAGATCTATGGTGTGTAGGTAATATTTTTATGTAATGGAGACCAACATTTTATTGTATCATTTTCTTTATAGGTGAACAGCTTTCCTCTCCAGGGCAGCACTTGTCACAAAATACATGACAAAGGCTGGTTAGTGTTGCACTTATACTTCATGCTGTCATAACCTAAATAAATAATAAGTAAATACTTAATTGTGTTTTTACAGGGAATTAAAAAAACAAAGTTTCTCTGTTCTGTTCTTACGAAAGTTAACATTGTATTACTTCAAGGTAATTACCCGTTCAACTAACTTTTAGTGATAGGGTTTAGGCATGTCTGTTGGGTTTCTCTTTTTGCCTTTTGTATGTGAAATCATACTTTCTGGCTTGTGGGTGCATTGTTTTCATTAGGAAGAGTGAACATGCTAACGCGACAGGCTATGGGTTGGAACAGAAGAAAGAGGGACAACCTTCATCAAGTGTTAGCCCACAGATATGTCAAAGTAAGGGTAAATTATAATTGAGATCCTAAGCACTGCCCCTTTTTCTCAGTGCACCATCTACAGCTAGATCTGAAACTATTTGTTGATTAATTGTTTAATCATGTTACATAAAATAAATATGTGACTATTTTGATAATAATCTTGTTTTATTAATTTTAAGTAACTGAGGGGAGGGTAGTGCTTAGGATTGGTCAGTTATCTTCTAAGATTTTAACCTCACTGTTGTACAGACATTTTTCTCCTATTTACAAGTCTGCTTGGTAGTATACACAGATATTTAATGTGTTATTTAATGTAACACCTGTTCTGATGAATGTCTTGTACCAAAAGCTCAAGTAAAATTGGTGTTTTTTTGCATTGTGGTGGTGCGTAGAACTTTTTTTCTGACATTTTATTTTTTCTTTTTAAAAGATCACAGAGAGGGCAAAACTGGAAGCTGCCAGCCTTAGCAACATCAAGAAGGAGCACAACCTTGATCAGGAGACAATACAACAGTGGGTGTGTGATGTCAGACAATGGGCGGTTACAGGTAAAACAGTACACTATGTATATACAGTGTGTGTATACAGTGGCATTTGAAAGTTTGGGAACCCCTTGCAGAATCTGTGAAAATGTGAATAATTTTAACAAAATAAGAGAGATCATACTAAATGCATGTTATTTTTTATTTAGTACTGTCCTGAGTAAGATATTGTACATAAAAGATGTTTACATTTAGTCCACAACACAAAAAAATTGCTGAAATTATTAAAATAACCCCATTCAAAAGTTTGGGAACCCTTGGTTCTTAATACTGTGTGTGGTTACTTGAATGATCCACGACTGTCTTTCTGTTTTGAGATGGTTGTGCAAGAGTCCCTTGTTTAACTGTTCTCAGTTTAACTGTTCAGAACAAACAAGGAACTCATGGACAACCATGTACCTTTATACAAATAAATAAAAGGTGGCTATATTTTGAAAATGTCACTAATTGTCTCTTGTCCAATTGTTTTGTTTCACCTATTTAGAGAGAGTCTACACTCCAGGTTGTACTGAAGAGCTAAGGGCTGACATTGAGAACATCACTGTAACCCTTTTGCGCAAGAAGAAAGATCTGTATCGTCGGCATGGTTTGTTGTCAAATCAAGTTATTTAAATTAATAACACTTCAAAAAACAATAATATTCTGGGATTATGGCACAGTTTTCTTTTCATTTTGATTTGCAGATAGCAACCAGGCAAGACAAAGAAAGAAAAAGAAAATGACAGAGTTGAAGAAGAAGCTTCGCGAAAAGGTCTTGCAATACAACACCGTAGTGGAAGGAGATCCGATTGACGAGGAATTGGCTTGCAGTCTGACAGAGGGATACATCCTACCATGGGAGAGACACAAAGATGGTATGATATGTATGAATTGCTAGTTTAGCTTGTTGTTCTTTTAGTTGATTTTTTTTAGTTGACATTTTACAAATTTTATTCCCTTTTCGATCTTCACATGTAGTAATGGTTCCAACCACATTTCCATATTTACCATTGTCCTTTTTGTTACTTGTCATGCAACAACACAGGAATGGGATGATACACTGAAATAAAAAATATCATGAATACCAAAATATGGAAATATTTATCATGGAGCATAAACATTGAATGGTGACATCAACACCATGTTATTCTGCTGTAGTAATCGCAAATAAAATGCTTGACCATCACAATTTCACAAGCTCTCCATCCAAATTATATTATTGTTACTTGTATTCATATTTTTAAATTGTTTATATTCTACAGAACCAATGCTGTCACTAAAAAGATTTCTCAGAAATAACATAATTCTGTTATACTTATATAATATAATAATAAACATTCCTTTGTCCACTGTTCCATTCCTTTCCCTAACCAAAGGCAACACCTTCAGGTTGAAGAGATCTATCTTCGACCAGGTAATGCTGCTGAAACGCTTGGAGGAGGAGCAGAGCATCCTGTTAAAGGAGATGTCTCAGCACATCAAGTACCTTCTAAAACAAGTGCAAGAAGTGGAGTCACTCAGAGGACAGACTTTGGAGCGCATCAAAACCAGCAGTATGTACAAGATCTTTAGATTTTAGTGTCATGAATTAATTTATAATAAATAGATATATAAATATAGATATATAGATAATAAAGATATAGATATATAGATATATATCTCCAGGGAGCTCTATACATTGAGTTGTGATCAGGCACTAAGCTGACCAGCTATTTGGCACCAGTGTGCACAATGTTAAAGTTGTAAATATAATGACTAAAAAGTAATGTTGGAGTTGCAAATTCAGCATTGTAAAAAGCAAAAATAGCTACAAATGTCATGTTTTGTTTGATGTGTCATCTTTCTCTTTCTATTTTTTTTTTCCACAATTTCTCTACAGGTTTCAGTGACCTGACAGAGGACGCTACACATGGGCTCAACAGTGTCCTCAGTCGGAGGGGTCACTCACTTAGAAGTCAACACAAACAGGCTGTTAATGCGTACAGCAGTATAGCCACTATGGAATGTGATTTTCTTTCCATACAGGAGGACATTGAGGAGTGGGATGACAATGGCTTCACCAGCCCCGAGTCTGAGGAAGAAGACACCTAAAGACTGCTGCCAAACAACACAGAGGAACTGGAGATTTGTACAAAAAAATCTTGCCTTTGTTTTTAAATAGCTGTACCAAAGTATCTACTGGAAAGTTTTTGTAGATTCTGTATTTTTATTAAAAAAAAAAAAAAAAAAAAAAAAAACATTGAAAAACATTGTTTTATTTATCTCTTCTTACATTTGAGCTTGCTGGTTTTAGACCAAAACTGCTTATTGCTGCTTTAAATAATTAATTGTCATCTTTGCATGGAAAAATCTAATGAAGATTCAATGGCAGTATGTGTGTAATTGTAACAAGTATAATACTAATGCACTTTGTTATTTCCATAATATATGTGGATTTATATTTGTTTGCAATCTAGTACCCATATTATTTTGTAGTTATTTGTAGTTATAGCATACTGAATACCATCAAATAGCTTGAAACCATAAATGTTTTTCTTTTATGTTTTCTATATGACATCTACATGTACATACATAAATACAGACAGACAAATCCAAACATTTTTCACTTACATCCTGTAAAACTGTATAAAGAAATGTCTTACATATGGACCACTGTAATAAACCCATTTGATGGAATTGTCTGTTGTGTGAACTTAATATGCCAGTTAAATCCTTCAGTGGTGGACCTGGCCGTAAATAAGTACATTTACACAAGTACTGTAATTAAGAACAAAATACTGGTATTTGTACTTGTGTATTTTCTTTACAGAAAACTGCTTTAGTTACTATTTACTTCACAAAGGTGGAGTTTTGCACACAAACAATATGAAGAGTATAAATTAAGGTACTCAACAGTTTATACAAGTACAGCTAGTACATTAGTTAATCGACAGAACTTTAATTGCCAGCTATTTAGATAATTGTTTGTCATGTCATGTAAAAACATTTCATGGTTCCAGCTTCACAAATGTGAAGATTTTCTTTTCATTTTGATTATTTTAATATATAGATTTTTTAAACATTTTTAGGCTTAGACTGACAAAACAAGCACTGTGAAGGTGTTACTTTTGGGCTATGGTACATACATACAGGTGCTGGTCATATAATTAGGATATTATCAAAAAGTTGATTTATTTCACTAATTCCATTCAAAAAGTGAAACTTGTATATTATATTCATTCATTCCACACAGACTGATATATTTCAAATGTTTATTTCTTTTAATTTTGATGATTATAACTGACAACTAATGAAAACCCCAAATTCAGTATCTCAGAAAATTAGAATATTGTAAAAAGGTTCAGTATTGAAGACACCTGGTGCCACACTCTAATCAGCTAATGAACTCAAAACACCTGCAAAGGCCTTTAAATGGTCTCTCAGTCTAGTTCTGTAGGCTACACAATCATGGGGAAGACTGCTGACATTGCTGCAGTAATTCAGGCAAAAGGAGCCCCAACTAAGTATTGAGTGCTGTACATGCTCATACTTTTCATGTTCATACTTTTCAGTTGGCCAAGATTTCTAAAAATCCTTTCTTTGTATTGCTCTTAAGTAATATTCTAATTTTCTGAGATACTGAATTTGGGATTTTCATTAGTTGTCAGTTATGATCATCAAAACTAAAAGAAATAAACACTTGAAATATATCAGTCTGTGTGTAGTGAATGAATATAATATACAAGTTTCACTTTTTGAATGGAATTAGTGAAATAAATCAACTTTTTAATGATATTCTAATTATATGACCAGCACCTGTATAATACTAAATTTCAAAAAAAAAAAAAAAAAAAAAAAAAAAAAATCTAAAAGTTGAGGTCGGGGCCTCAAAGTCCTCTCTGAACTAATCCTGAGCCAATGCTGTGTCCATGTCTCCATGAGAAGTTAAAATTTAAAATTTTCTTAGGACTAAACCAAATATATTGTTGGAAAGAGCTCGACATGGAGAGTAACATATGTCAGTCTGAAGGTTGTAAATAGCTCCTGTTTTGAAATATTGACCTCTAAACCTCCTTGACCTTGGTGTATGTTGGAAAGCTTGTCATTAAGGAACAAAAAGGGCTACATACATGAAACCAACTGTTATGAATAGTTCTTGACCTCAGTTATATGACTATACCCATATGGATAGAGTCATCAAGAGGGGGTGCTGTCAAAAATGGTCAAACTTGATTTTTACCTATTTAACAGTAAGGTATTTACAATTTTATTACACAAATGTGATTCCCATCCCCTTTAACCCATCACTGTACTTTTACATCATTATTTACAAATTCCAATTTCAGTAAATTGAGTCATATTCCCTCTAGCCACGCCATCCCACTTGATACTAATTAGTATCATATTTGTAGTTTTTCCTGTTTGCAAAGTTAGGGTGTGAATAGGGTCGTAAAAATATGTATGCACTGAATATGTTGAATATCTAGTACAGCCGAACTAGTACTTACACTGTATTTATGTGTTGTATGATATGCAAAAGTAAAGATTTTGGTTTATTTCAGATATTTTCAGAGCTTGAAAAGAAAACAAATCAGCATCACAGTAGTTCTTCTGGTTGGCAAAATAGGGTTTCCATAGAAAAACATATCAGGAGAATATCTTAATGTTTAACTACAGCCGAAGCATATATTACACTGAATTTATGTCATTTATTTGAAAAAAGCAAACTTTAGGCATTTGATTTGTATATTGTTTAATTAGAATTTCAAAATGTTTGTTCGGCCAACACGACTCAAATAAAATTGCTTACAATATTGCAATATTGCATTGTGTTAATAAGGATTAAGGTGCTAGTAAATTACGTAGTCAAGGTCAATGATATATGGACAGACCTGAAAAACACCCATATTAAATTAAAACATTTACAGTGCATACTCACGTTGTTTTTAACTTACTAATATAAGGCTACAAATTACTCCTAAATGTGTTAATATGTATGTATAATTTCCTTTCTCTTTTCCTTGTTGTTATACAGGTATACATTACCTTCTTCAAAATCTCAATAGGCTATTCACTTTTCTTAAACTCTATTTTGATATGAATAACAGAAATGGCAAATGAACAAGAAAATGTAGTACCAAAAACTTTATTTAAGATTGTCAATTCCCATATCTGAAGTTTGTGAAATGTACATTTTCATTCCCATCAAAACTTTAAATACATTGTCAACACACAATCAGCTTCAAGGTGAGTAACTGCTACATAGGGTTAGTCCAGACAGTACGTTATGCAAATTAGGAAATGGCATGATTTCATAGTTAATTACGGTACTGTAATTTAGCACAAGAGGTTGAAAGATTGCTCATAAAAATTAAGGCATTTCGAAGCCTGTGAATAAAATGGGAAGTTGCTCATTTAGTTTAATTTGTGGCGGAGGTTATTTAATATGAAATCTTAAACGAAACAGTGTCCTCTTCGATATTGAGCTATGTCCCCCAATAAAGCACTCCAACTGTGTGTGTCATCAGTGGACTGAACATTTTAGTAGTTGTGAAAGGATCAGTTGTTCCACATAGTTTAGCTTGTCTGAGTCAAAATATGATCAACTGTAGCTTTTCCATGGTCTGTTGGCCACAAAACAATCCATATAGGGATCCTTCAAGTTTAAGAAATGTTAAGTTTGTTGACTGTTGCCCTTTATTGAATCCATACAGATAAAAGAGACTGTAACAAGCTTGAAGAAAAAACATGAAAAATATTAAAGTTCAAATTACATTACAAACTGCTTAGCTGATGTAACATGACAATGTTATGGAACAATACAAGTGGACAACAAAAATATGTAAAGAAAAAACACTTAACAAGAGCAAGGAAAAAAAAAAAAAATGCATGTTTGCAATGTATGTTGCATATTTGCAGGCTGCATGGGATGGGAATCAGGCTGGCTGCCAGGATGGAGGCCAGGTCTTTCCACTGAGAAAAACAAATAAATAAAGAGAGGGAAGTTGAAGGAGAATTAGTAAGTATAATACACAATGAATTGATTGTCATGATTGTAACATTTACTGTTTTACAATACTTTGTAGAGTAGTGCAGTGCATCAAGAATCTGTTGTTCCAGAGTGGGGACGAGGCGATAAAATTATGTAACCGTTAACCTAGTTTTGCATAGCAAGACCTATCTCCACACTAGAGCTGTGCCAGAGCTGGAGGAAGGTCTTGTAGTGATTAGGTCATTATCATTCTGGTGTATCTGGTTTCCATGTGCGCAAGATTACTTTAAAACAAGATCTAAAACATCACGGTCATTATGGTATGTCAGTGTTACTCACAGTAACTGTTGCTCATGGAAAAATAAACAAAACTAGATAATTGTGTAAAAAAAAAATGTAGATAGGCACAATACAGCTGTCAGGTAGACCAAACATGGTCTTAAAATGTCAAAAATGTTGTGGAAAAATAAAATAAATCCTCTAACTGACAAATAAATGTATCCATTCGCAGTGTACTAATCGCCAAACCCTGAAACCCTGATGTTTCCTCTGACTATACCATAAACATCTCCAATCACTGCATTCCTCTTCTAGAGACTTACAGCAGAAACTTAACTTTTCACTTTTGGTTTCATATGGCTATGGATGCACAGTACAACATATCAGTTTCCTCACAATTGTAAACAGCATACAAAAACTGTTTGCATTACAATTTTTCTTTAATAATCTCTACCCAAGACAATGGCTTGTCAACAATCCCCACAAATTAAAACATTACATTACATTTATTCATTTAGCTGACGCTTTTATCCAAAGCGACTTACAAATGCTGTTTATGTCAAAGGTCGCACGCCTCTGGAGCAACTAGGGGTTAAGGGTCTTGATCAGGGACACACTGGTGTGTGAATGCTTTCTGCCAGTACAGAGAGATCCAGGCACAGAGAGATCCAAGAGCCCAATAATAAAATGCATGTAATCATACATAACCAAAAGCTATTTAACATACCACATTGTGCAGGGCTGCCAGTCATAAAGATGTTCTGTCCTCCCCTGTGCCAGGAAGACAAAGACACTGTATTACTGTATGTTATTTAAATGTTGTACTTTAACAAGGAGTGAAAATTGTTGACAGTTTATATACTGCATATTTTGAATCATAGTAATGTGATAATAACTGACACTTCCATAACTGACACTTCAAGCTAAAGGTATTTACAGGATGCCTACTTTTACAGCTTAATGTTGTGACTTACACAACAGCATTTTGTCAAGGTAACATTAAGTAATTGCAAAACAATTTATCCAACAGTTATAGAATGTCATCCAGTGTTTCCTTTGTATTTTTTTAGGGTGGATGGGTGTGGGTGTCTTTAGGGGTAATGTTTGTTTTTTGGATAAATAATAAAAGCGATAAAAGCATTGTTTTTAATCACATATTTGTTGCTGCATTTAAAGTGAAATTTAACTTCATTAAGGTTTTGAAATGACAATTCCAATAGCATTATTTAACTAATTGAGAGGAAACACTGTCATCCAGTTAGTCATTGTCCTACCTTTCTTTTCCTTGTCTTTATTATTTCACGGACTGGGAACATTTCAAGCCGATTGTGAGGGCAATCTGTAATTGTAAGGAATATATTATTTGCACCAATGTCCACAATATGGATTTTTTTTTTTTTTTTTTGTGGAGGAATCAATTCAAAATCCACACATGTATGCATTTTTTCCACTGTTTGTCATTAGCACATTTAGCTCGTCCTCGTGAGATTTGAGAACCACAGGAGTATCAAAGGCTGCACATGGTTCTATTCAAAATCTTTTTTCTTTGCCATTCCTTCTTTATGTTGTGTCTCCTAATGGACTGTTTACATTTTCCATCACTTGCCACAAAGGCAGATATCTTTTACACTGGTATTCTTTACACTGGGACTTTAACTTTGCATCTCTCTAATTACATGAAGCAGGGATGTGTAAAGAACCATCAATTAAATTATTATTTAAAAAACAATAAAATAATATAGTATCTAGGTATACAGTATAATTGCAATTCTGGATCAGATCCATAATAAATCAATAATGTTTGGAGGGTTTACAAAAATCACATTAACTTCATGACAATTATGCAGGGGTAAAACATGCCGTGCATAGACTAAAACACACCTTTAATTTTTGTAGCCTTTTACGTTGCTTTGGACCCCACAGTGGTGGCTGCACAGCTGAGACATGGTGTGCTGGTTCCTGGATGAGTGGAGCCTGGTGTGCTGGTTCCTGAATGGGTGGAGCTGTGTGTGGTGGTGTGTGGCTGGAAAGAGCCAGGTGTGCTGGTTCCTGGATGGGTGGAGTCTGGTGTGCTGGTTCCTGGATGGGTGGAGCCTGGTGTGCTGGTTCCTGAATGGGTGGAGCTGTATGTGGTGGTGTGTGGCTGGAAAGAGCCAGGTGTGTGTTCCTGGATGGTTCCTGGTTCCTGAATGGGTGGGTGAGCCTGTGTGCTGGTTCCTGAATGGGTGGAGCTGGCTGGAAAGAGCCCAGGTGTGCTGGTTCCTGGATGTGGTGGAGCCTGGTGTGCTGGTTCCTGAATGGGTGGAGCTGTGTGGTGGTGTGTGGCTGGAAAGAGCCAGGTGTGCTGGAAAGAGCCAGGTGTGCTGGTTCCTGGAATGGGTGGAGCCTGTGTGCTGGTCCTGTGGGTGGCCAGGTGTGCTGGTTGTGTGTGGTGGTGTGGGCTGGAAAGAGCCAGGTGTGCTGGTTCCTGGATGGGTGGAGCCTGGTGTGCTGGTTCCTGAATGGGTGGAGCTGGTGTGCTGGTTCCTGGATGGGCTGGATGGGTGGAAGAGCCTGGTGTGCTGGTTCCTGGATGGGTGGAGCCTGGTGTGCTGGTTCCTGAATGGGTGGAGCCTGGTGTGTTCCTGGTGGTGGTGGAAAGAGCCAGGTGTGCTGGCTGGTTCCTGAATGGGTGGAGCTGTGTGTGGTGGTGTGTGGCTGGAAAGAGCCAGGTGTGCTGGTTCCTGGATGGGTGGAGCCTGGTGTGCTGGTTCCTGAATGGGTGGAGCTGTGTGTGGTGGTGTGTGGCTGGAAAGAGCCAGGTGTGCTGGTTCCTGGGATGGAGTGGAGCCAGGTGTGCTGGTTCCTGGATGGGTGGAATGGGTGGTGGAGTGGTGGTGTGTCTGTGTGTGGCTGGAAAGAGCCAGGTGTGCTGGTTCCTGGATGGGTGGAGCCTGGTGTGGTGGTGGTGTGTGGCTGGAATGGGTGGAGCTGGTGTGTGGTGGTGTGTGGCTGAATGAAAGAGCCAGGTGTGCTGGTTCCTGGAATCCTGGATGGGTGGAGCTGTGTGTGGGTGGAGCCTGGTGTGCTGGTTCCTGGAATGGGTGGAGCTGGTTGAATGGGTGAGTGTGGTGTGTGGCTGGAAAGAGCCAGGTGTGCTGGTTCCTGGATGGGTGGAGCCTGGTGTGCTGGTTCCTGAATGGGTGGAGCTGTGTGTGGTGGTGTGTGGCTGGAAAGAGCCAGGTGTGCTGGTTCCTGGATTTGTGGAGCCCGCTGAATGTAAAATGGCTAAAAAGCTGGCCTGGTGTGCTGGTTCCTGGATGGGTGGAGCCTGGTGTGCTGGTTCTGGATGGGTGGAGCCTGGTGTGCTGGTTCTTGGATGGGTGAACCACACGGCACCAAATTTAGAATGAAGTTCTCCTCATCTTCTTGAGGCAGTTGGTCTGGGTTGAGTCTTGTCCAACCTATAAATGGACATGGAACACACACAAATATAATATATAATATGTAATTAGGCCAAAGTGAAAATATATGCAACCCCAAATCAACCTAGATGGTAAAAAAAAGATGGACATAGTGAATGTGATTATACCCACAGGATTCTGAAAGACATAGGGCAGAGGAGTCAAGGAAAAATGGAGAACGGGTTGGATATGTGTTCTTTCAACAGCTGTTAAGTATCGCCATTATTGTGTCAGTCTAAGATGCAAAGAACATTGTCATCCATTGTAAACTTTGTGCAACCAGCAAAAGGTCTACAACCGCTAACAATTCTAAATCTAATTTATTAAAGCACCGCCATGTAAAACTTATAAAAAGAAACACCGGTGCTGACTGGTAGGATGCTACTGCCAGTGATGCATGCACTCGTCGGGAGAGTAGCATTAAGTAAAGTTTAATCTTCTGTAAAAACACTGAATACTGCTCTTATAAATACATGTGCAGAAAAACATTAGTTCAAAAATCGGGGTTGATTTTGCGTTATTTTTTATTTCAGCCAGGGATGTAAGGAAATGTTATATGTTTTGTAAAACATACTCCATGCTGCTCTTATCAATATGATATTAGTTAAATAGCATTAGATATCTATTAGTTGGGAGTGACTTTATTATTCTTAAATATGCACATTGCTTCTCTGTATGGCATCACCTGGTTGGAAAAGCAGCAATGTGTAAAGATTGGCTGATTGTTGACTCCTAATGTTAATTATTGTTCCAGTAAAGTGGATTCATGTCTAAAATAAACAGACTAAACAGGTTATCTGTCACTTTTTAGAAAGGGGTGGACAAGTAACGTAACTAGTAACTTTTAATTCCCTGTAATAAGTAAAATAATATTATAATTTTTACAGGAGGAGTAACAATTTCTGAGTAACTTTCCTGACACTGGTTGTGGTCTCAGTTAGGTACTTTTTTGCACATCCAATCTCTATTCGCAGTGGCACAAGTAGTAGATTTACTTTGACTAGCTACCATTGTTTTTAAAAAATACATTAACATAAACACTAGTTAGTCTTAAAGGGCAAAATGAGTAGGATGTTTGCTGTTTGTAAACACATGATTCAAAGTTGGCCCCATGTAGAGAGAGCAGCGATTGAGTGAGATCCAAAGCGATTGAAGAGAGTGAGAGGTGTTAGCAAGAACAAAGCAGTGAATCAGAGAAATAAAAGGTATTCTGATTGTTTCACTTCGGTTACATTCTAAAGCACAAATAAACATGACCCCACCTCCACAGAACCCTGTTGGAAGGAGCCAAATTGGCAGATTTTGTGTGATTACAGCCGAAGCCACCGTCAGCTTTTAATATAGGTCTGCTATAAGTGTGTGTGTAGCTCAGACACACATACCTGCATGACAGAGACAGATCACAGAGGAGAGAGATGAGACACCAACGTAACCTGGTTGCTACGTTACTATAGAGTCAGAGTCGCGGCTTTTATTTTATGAGAAACCACAGGAAGTCCTGTTCCCCATTTGCGCTAGCTTCCCAGCTGAGTGATTAGGCCCAGTCAAAACAATGCACCACTCTACAGGAAAAACCCTGCAAAAGCTATATCGACATACAGTTGCATCAATTTTCTCTTATTCCAAGAATGTGACATTTTTATTGATTGGATTTAGCTGGAGGTCACCAATTTAGCTTTAGCAAACATCCAGTGTCCACTTTGCTTGTCATCTGTTTGAAATTCAAACTGTGACTACATAAGTCTGCTGGTGGTCTTGTGCTAGAGCTTCTAGCATATTTGATTTGACAGTGAGTGTGACTCATTAAAAAGTTCAGCCTCAAAAAAGTGCTCCCACTTTAGCTGGAGATTTCAAAAGTTCAAAAGTTAACTTAAAACTACCAAGGAGATAGAAGTGAGGTATTTTAAAGCACAGGCGACCCCTGCCATCATCCCAAAGCAATTTTTGTCCTTGTTTTCCACAATACCAGCTCTTTAAAGGGGTCATCGGATTCCCATTTTCCACAAGTTGATATGATTCTTTAGGGTCTTAATGAAAAGTCTCTAATATACTTTGATGAAAAATTCTCAATGGTTTTGTAAAACAACACCCTTTTTACCTTGTCAAAATCAGCTCTGCAAAAATCATCTCATTCTAAGGGGTTGTTCCTTTAAATGCAAATGAGCTCTGCTCACCCCGCCCCTCTCTTCTCTCTGTGAAAAGACGGTATTGTTTACATTAGCCGCATGTAGCCGCGTTTAGCCGCTAAACTTCCTAACTACCACGTGATAAGGAAAGGCGATCGCAAAGATTCATAAAAAAAACGCTTATACTCACTTATGCTGTAAGTGAAGCTGGTTCACGAATGATTTGCGTGAACATAGACGGATATATGTAGATCGGGAGGCGCATTCCCTTCACAAACAAACGTAATCCACTTCATCTTCAGTGGCTCAGATGTCGGGAGTAAATGACGACCACTATGTTCATTATTACATCCAGCAACACAACACCTCAATCGCTCAATCAGAGATATTCTTGTCTAACTTACATCCCTGCTCCGGCATCGAAACAGAGAGGTCTGACTGTTACAGCTGATTCGAGGTAAATCGCTCGTGTCAATCAACTATCATGTGAGCAGCCTCTGTTGGTGTGACGCCACAACGACAGACATCTGAGAATGGCTCGATTTGAAAAAGGGGATATTATTTTTACAGATTAATTAAAAACCGCTGCATGGATTTTTATCATTATAGGGTAGATTTGTACATACACTGACAACACACATTAATGTTCAAACAACATGAAAAAGTCAACTTAGCATCCAATGACCCCTTTAAAATGACTCTAGGTTGCAGCTAGGCTACAGCCAGATCAGAATTTCTAGTCTTTGCTGATTGGAAATGTACAGGACAACACCAACAATTGTTCAATTGATAGAGAATTGAATTCAATAAATAAGGTTAAATAAATGCAATCTCACCTTCAACCATCAATTTGTAGATGGCATTCACATTCTCTAAGCATGTCTTAGCGGATGTGCTAAGTTGGGCATGCACTGGCAGCATTATTTTAGTCTGGTACGTGTGCGTCCCTGTCACCATCTTAGGAGGATGTGCAATCAGCAGCAGGGGCTTCATGCCAAGGGCATACAACTTCTCAAGCTGGAACAGAGAGGTAGAGAGATCAATTGGATATATACACAAAACTGTAGTTTACAGCTGAAGTTGTCCTCAAGCTTGATCTGAAGTTACATCAAAGCTAGAAAACATCTACAAACAATCAAACTATGGTTTTTACATAATTTTTGGATAGATAGATTTGAGGAGTTTTATGAGTTTCAACTCCCTAGACATAATAGTTTGGAAAAACCAGTAAATATGAATTATATTCTTATTAATAGTGTGGATGTATGAGGCAATATATTATACCAGTTATTATACCAAGAAATTTATTTGCTTATGTCAAAATAATAAAACACATTTGGTGAATGAGATGATCGGAAAACTACATACCAGAATGGCAGCATCATCAAGAATGTGGGACTTTATTTTATTTTTTTTCATGGATGCCAACCACTGCTTCTGCTGACTTTTAAATTTTTCCAGCTTTTTTTGAAGTCTGACATGTTGGGGTTGTGGATGTTTGCAAAACGAACAAATTTTAAGTCCGAGTAGGTTTAATGTCATTTCTAGTTAACATACTCCAGGACATTTACTAATCTTACTTAAGATTTAATAGTAAGATTACTTTATTAATTCTATTTACCTAGCAGTGTTATTTTGTGTTGTGCAAACATCTTAAATGCTGTTATTCTCAACATGGATTTAATCTGCCATTTTAAGCTATGGGAACTTAAAACATTTCGTGCAATCGGTTTCCACATTTTCTTTAAGTAAACTGAACGTATTTTTATTCGTTCAACCAGCATGAAATGAACTTAATACAAGTTTGAAATTCTCAACAGTTTATTTTTGTAAAAAACTTTAAGAATATCACAATAATAAAAATTAGCTTTTAAAACATCTGTGTTCTTATAATACTCTTTACAGACTTCTTAACTAAACAGCACTTTGTTGTCATAACATTATCTGGACCCACTGGAACACTGTTAAACAATAGAGCATTTTCAGAATGGCATGCAAACAGAACAGCAAAAATAAAATACAGGCCTTTAAAACCCATTCATGACAATTCTTCCCTCCATGATTGCCTTTATTGCATCCACAATGAGGCCTATGGCAGTTAGCGGAAGTGAGAGAAAAGTGTATAGTTTTAGATATGGACATTTTTCGTACAAAAACATATATTCGCTACAGAAGGCCTGTATTCACCTCTCGGAGCCGTGTGAGGCAGGTGAATCGCATTCGATTATGAACGCGATATTGCGTAGCTTGTGAGTGAACTAAGGCTCTGTGTATTAAATTCCGCTCCATCTGAATGCATGTGATAGAGATTTACTACTAATCACAGAACCATCTTCACTGTCGAGATGCACATGACAATCACATGTGATTTATCGTGCAGCCCTAATATACACCTAGGATGCCTTGAGAGTGAGTAAATCATGGGCTAATTTCCATTTTTGGGTGAACTAGGCTCTTTATTTCAAGAAGTTTATTTCAAAGTGTGTAATGATGTTTGTGATCACTCAACACAATTTCACAAATTTAAAGCATTTACACCAATTTCAGTAATAAACTGTTTCACAAAAGACAAATATAGCATCTACTGCAAAACTAAAAAAAAAAAATACACAGAACCTTTGACAATTTTTCATAACCAGAACTATATTCATATTGAATAAAACAAAATGATGAGAGCAGAAAATCCAGTAATACTTACGAAACACATCCTGTAAAATTCCTGTGGGTCATCCTCCAGGATGACTGAAAGGCCCTGAAGTACTGCAGTGGAAACATCAGATGACTATGAAAAAATAGAGACAGGCTAAGGATAACAATCATAAGCAAATCATGATTTAAAGATGACAACTACAGTCAACATGATAAAGAAATACCTTTTAATTAACTTAATGTGAAATTTAAAATCCTTTTTTTCTAGAAAATGTCAAAAGTGCAGAGTCTGTGTCCAATGCTGCGCAGAACTCAGATCCGAGATATGCGACTGAATCCTGCAAAGATCTAAGAACAAACATTAAGTGGCTATTAACATTTTGAAGGACACAATCCATAAACACACTTTTTGAAAAGGAATAGGGTTTTGAAAATTTTGGAAATGAAAAAAAAAAACAGGTTCACCCAAAAATAAAAATTAGCTATTAATTTACTCACCCTTACGCCACCCAAGATGTTTATGAGTATTTTTCTTCAGCAGAACAGCAAAGAAGATTTTTAGCTGAAAATGTGGCCTTTGGTGATTGATAAAATTTAAGTCAGAGACTGTCCATTTTTGGAGGGAAAAAACATATCAAGGAGCACAAAATTAATACCTGTTGCTCCTGATGATATACTGAGGTTTTATCAAGATGATCGATCTGTAGAAGAAAATGAAATAAATGCTTTTAAGTCTCATTTACTGCATTCATCTTATATTTATCTAAGTAGATCCTCTCTGCAAAGTAAACAAATGTAAAGAATGTCTGTTATGTCACAAACATAGCACTTGTAACAAACATAAACTAAAGCATCTGAACTTACATTTCCACTGCACAGCAGTCATCAGCTGGTATTCTAAAATAATAAAAAAGTGTTATCCATCAATCAAAAATCAGTGAACAATGAACAAACAAAACCAAATGTATAGAGTATTTTTTTCTTATGTAATGTAAATGGAAACATATGGTATTTTAAAACTAAGATCGTTAACTTACATTTAAATAAGTTTCAATGTTATATATACTCTGCTTGAGGAGGTGGGGGTGATGGGTCTGCTAAAGACTCGTTGACAATCTCAGAATGCGTGTTGTTTGTTACTGCCTGCACATTACCGTAATTATCATACTAAGCACGCATACTATTTTCGTCGCAACCAGGTATTTCTAACAAATAATGCTACGGCTTGACTACAGTTTAGCACTCATAGTTGCTTTCAAAATCGCCGTGTCAAGTTAAAAAGAGTTATTTTAAAAGAACCCGTCTGAAGATGTAGCGTTCTTTTCCATCCGTTTGTACACTGACCGGATTGCGCGCTCTCTAGCGTGAATGCGGCGGTGTCTCTGAGCTCCTCATTTGAATGTGCCGCGTCCAGAATAAAATATCCTACAGCATATGCTAAGCGTTTACGAAATTAAAAACGATCTCCTCGTTTGAAGTGTTTTGTTTACTTCTCACTGAATTTTGAATTCTGCAAAACTTCACATGAAACAACCGTCGTTCAAATTACTCCTATTCTCGTAACTTATCACTAGCACGAATGGATAACATAGTAATTAATAGACAACCAGGCAGCTAATTTTACAGATATGAAGTGGACATTAAGTTAAGTGGTTTGAACAGAAATCGCTTCAAATAATGTGCAGGGTCAACCGTGTTTGAGTTCTTTGAATGGGCTAAGATGTTCCACAAAACAACATGCAACAAAGTGCATAAAATCTAACCATCATAAGGACTAGCAAGCAAAAAATGAGACTTAAATTAAAAGCTTTTACCTTGATTTTACCGAAATAGATCCTCTGCAAACACACGTTGAGTCTTCAGCCGTTGTGCTTCTGCGACGTGGGGGAGGGGCAATTGTCGCCCAGTGCGCATGCGTAACAGCATGTCTTGGACATTTTGAGTAATTTTACTTAAATTTCATTAGTTATGGGAACTATCTGTTGTAATATTTCAGCAATGACAAAAAATTAGTAAACTCAACATTTTGGTTAAAAAAGAGTAAACTTACTAGTATTTTTATGGCAAGGAATACTATTTGGTTTTACAGTCTAGAACACTTTTTCTAGTGTTCGTATGGTGTGCTGTTGGTATAAAATTATAAATGCATTGATGTACATGGACCCCTCTGTGACATTGTATCAATTTATTAAAATACTTAAATCACAATTACAAGAGTAGCATTTTGTATGTATGCATACACTTCATTTAATAATGTTTTAAATGGGCTTTAAATGCATTTATCATGTTTTATTACTTTCTGTTGTAAGCATGAAGTACACTTAAAAATTACTCCAAAATTTTACTTAAAGCATACTAACAAGTTCTTTAATAATGTACTTTAAAAGTATACTTTCAATGCATTGTTACATTTCAGCACACAGTTAAAAATAATACTAAAATATATTTACATAAAGTGCAAATAAATACACTTTTAAAAACAAACAAAACTACATTTCAAGTATATTTTTAGAAAATATATTTTTTAGAAAATATACTAAATTACAATTATTTTAAAGTGTGTTAAAAGTTGTATTGTGAAAATAGGTAAAAGCATGGTGGTAATACACTTATAATATATTTAAAGTTAGTACAACTTTTGGTTAGTATATTTGCAATGTACTATTGAAACAGGAAATATATTACAAATACAATAAAGTATACTTTTTTTTCACTAGGGCTATACATTCAAAACAAACAAAACAAGCCCTGCAAATTAAAACCCACATTTTATAGAGACACTTCATATTTAATGGTATTTTATTATTATTTTTATTGTATTTAATGTACTATCCTTTCAATAAAACTTTTGCAATGGGTTTTCAAAAGCTGTTTTTATGCATGTTTTAGCCTGAGTTTTTGTTGCATGTACACACTTTTAACCAGCGGGTGTCACTAGCGTGTGGAGTTTCGAGCGCTTCGAAACAGTGAATCATTTTGCAAATGAATTTGATTCTCCCATCACTAGTTTAGACCAATAAGTGTTAAGCTGTTTTGTCAATGGTTTCCCTACTAGCAGGAGTTTATTCACACTGCAGAGTTTCACTAAGCCACATAAGAACTAATCAGCAGGTCTGTCACTTACAGCTGTTCTGATACTTTATATTACGAAATGTTCAGTGTTTATTATGGCATTTATGTTGTGCTTTGTTTAAATGTAACGTTTACAAAATTTGTAACTGTTGTTATTTGAAACCTTCAGCAAAACAACAACAACAACAACAAAATGTATGACATGATTCTATTCTGCTTGAGCTTGTGGAGTCTGAATGGTAAGTATTTTTATGGCTTAATTTCTGTGTATGTTATCATTTGTCCACATACAAACCACACTGTTCTACTATTCATGTTTTAGCAGTAAACTCTATATTATTTTTAAATATTTTTGTTCATGATGTTATTGATGACATCATCGTTTTAATTTATTACACATTATTGGATTATACATTGAAATTAAAGACTTGTTTTGCAATGAAAACAATTTAAATAGTTTAAAATGACAAAAATTCCAAAACCTCCAAATTTTGAGTGAATATTTCTGTTTTTTCATCAGGTGTGTTTGGTGTCGATGCAGCAAAGTTAGTGTCAAAGTCAGTGATGGAGGGAGATCTTGTCACTCTAGGGACTGATGTTACTGAAATACTGCAACATAAAGAGATCCAGTGGAAGTCTGGAGACAACAGTGTTCTCATAGCTAAAATCGAAATGAAGAAAAATAGGAGCATGTTGTATAATACCAGTGCTGCTGAGAGACTCAGAGACAGACTGAAGCTGGATAATCAGACTGGATCTCTGACCATCACAAACACCAGAACCACAGACTCTGGACTTTATAAAATAGTCAGCACTGAAAAGATACAACGCTCAACACATACAATCTTACTGTCTATGGTGAGTAGAGAACTTTATATTCATCTTTAACAAATTCACTGTCATAGTTATTATGAATATTATACAATTACAGACAATTCTATGTTGATACAGTTTAATTTCTGCATTATACTAAAATATTTTGAATAAAGAACATCTTTCTCTGCTATATTAGTTCAGTTTTAAGCAAATGAACTGACAAATATCACAGCACTTTATACTGAATTATTCTGTCATGTTTTCCAGCTAATCTGCCTGTTCCTGTCATCAGCAGTAATCACAAAATTCAGCATCATCAGGATCATCAGTGTCCAAATGTGTGTTTCTGTGTTCAGTTGTGAATGTGAGTCATGTGAGTCTCTCCTGGTACAAAGGAAACAGTTTATTGTCCAGCATCAGTGTTTCTGATCTCAGCAGAAGTGTTTATTTACATCTGGAGTGTCTGGATGATTCCTACAGCTGTGTGGTGAACAATCCCATCAGCAACCAGACGAAACATCTCAACAACACTGAACTCTGTCAGCCATGTTCAGGTACTTCAATGTCACTATCCTGTCAAACACATTCAAGTATGTCAGCGGCACTAATTTTCTTCCACAAAGAAAATTAATCATATTTCTTTTTTTTTAATATTGCTCATTTCTTCTCTCAGATTACTTTATCCCCTTCTGTGGTTTTACTGAAGCTGTGATCCGATTGGCACTGTCTGCTCTGTTGGCCGTGGTTACTGTTGCTATGCTAATTTATGACATCAGATCCAGAAGTCCTCAAAAAAGAGAAAGCAGACATCATTGTCAGAAACTGAATAATAAGATACATGGAAAATGTTCTTGAATGACATTGTTACAAGAATATTATTTACATTTTTTCATTATTGTTTCCTTTTTTAGTCAGTTGTGTTTGTATATCACTTTTCATAATACAAATTTTGAAATTCTAAAGTAATGATTTTTTTTTTTTTTTTATACTGTTGTATTATTGTAAGATGATTGCAGACCCAAGACTTCTGCTCAGTTAGAAATTGATCTCTAAACCTGTAATTATCTGAATAAAAGCTTTAGGAAGAAAGCTTGTTTGCTTGTTTGCTGACAGATTGTTGGGGGTTACAAGAAAGAATGGTACTAGTACAATTTCATTACACACTGTCATTTTTAGACAACACAGAAGAATGTGATGCTATTAATATAACATTTGCTATAAGCTATGATTAATGTTCAGCTATTTAATGTGTGTGCTTTTTTAGTATAGGTAAATGCATTTTATTGTGATTTTTGTAATGTTGGTTTGTTTTTTCCTTTCATTTTTCTCAGATGTAATATTGATTGTGTGATGTTCTTAGTGTAAACAGCCAGGCTTTAATAAGTAGGAATCGTTTCCTTTGAATCCAAACTATTATTTGTTAGAATATTAATTTTAAGTGGGTGGACATTTTTAATAGCTATTTTGGGTCAAGCTCAAATTTTGAAGAAAATAGTGTTTACTTCTTACGATATAAAAAAAAAAAATCTTTCAAAAGTGTTTCAGGAGTTGACCTGTGTCTTTAATGTATCAATAACTTCACATAAAAGGTGGAGGGATGATGAAAGAAATAATGTAAGCAGTATTGTATACAGGTTCACTACATGTTTTTTCCACAAACAAGTTTTAACCCTGTTTTTTTTTTTTTTTTTTTTAGTATTAAAGCCTACACAAAACTTTGAAAAGATAAGACATAAAACATTTTCTTTTTTCTTTCTGCATTCTTTATTTATTTTTTTCTTCTGAGTCTATGAGAACTGGGGTCTTCTTGGTGTGGGAAAATAATGCTAACCACTGAGAAATTGTTAATGAGCACAACTATTAGGTCAGAGTTGCATGTCAGTAGCCTATAATACATGACAATTTCATGATATGAAATATTCATAAAGACTTACAACCTGTTAAATATTGAATTAAGGGGAATGGGAACCTTGGTAACAACTCTTCTTAAACATACACCGTATCTACATCGGACGAGAGAAAAAAGTCTCATCGAACCCATTAAATTCAGTAGTCCTACTGTTCAATCAGTGATGAGCACAGGATACGACGCCACACGACAATACGTAACTATTCGTGCTACACGACGAACGAATACATTTGTAGACAGCCTTAGTCTGCTGCAGCACGGTACACATGGTTTAGTAATTACTTAGTAAAAGTAAATAGGCTACTAAAATATGTCTACTGCATGTGAAAAAAAAAACATATGTAACAGGTCATATACAGTCTCTGAAGGGAGGTGCCATCTAGAGGAGTTCAATGACGTCGACAGTAGAGTTTCAGTAAACCTCTTCAGATCATCAGCACTATGGTTAGCTCTTCTATAACTTTCCACGTTCAAATGTTTATTATAACGTTTATTTTGTGTTCGGAATTTTGAATATTAGGAACTTTTATTTGAAACCGTTAAGGAAATATTTGACATGTTTATATTATTCTGTTTGTGCCAATGGCGTCTTATTGGTAAGTATTTTTATGGTTTCGTTTCTCTTTATCTTTTGTCCACATCCGTCTTTTTTGTTATCATTATTTCCATAATTAATTTTCATGTTTTATTAGACTAATATACTCAAACATCTTTGTTCTTTACCTTTACCTTATTTTTTTTTTTTCTCCTGCATTGACATTAAAAGGGTTTGTTTTATTGCACATTATTGAGTTATACATTGAAATTAGGAAAGAGTAGTTTTACAATGATACATTTTTTAATCTGATAAATCTCCAAATTTTGAGTGAATATTTCTGTTTGTTCATCAGGTGTGATTGGTGTTGATGCAGCAAAGTTAGTGCCAGTGTCAGTGATGGAGGGAGATCTTGTCACTCTAGGGACTGATGTTACTGAAATACTGCTACATGATCAGATCCAGTGGAAGTCTGGAGACAACAGCATTCTCATAGCTAAAATCGAAATGAAGGGAAATAGGAGCGTGTTGTATAATACCAGTGCTGCTGAGAGACTCAGAAACAGACTGAAGCTGGATCATCAGACTGGATCTCTGACCATCACAAACACCAGAACCACAGACTCTGGACTTTATGAAATAGCCAGCACTGAAAAAGATACAACGCTCAACACATACAATCTTACTGTCTATGGTGAGTAGAAAATTTACCCTGTTTGATGGTATAGATGTTTCCTCAGTGGCCAAATTTGTCTAGACTTCAAAAAAATAACACAACTTTAAATAGCATAAATAAATAGCATAACTTTGTGACAGCTTTTTTTCTTAATATTCCTGTAGATAATATATTAAATTACAACTTGATTGTAAATGAAGCATAAGAATAGCCTGTGTATTTTATGTTAATGTTATGCTTTATTTACATGTCATGTCTCATATTTTATCTCAGGCTCTTCAGTGACTGTTTTCTCCTTGTTGTTAAACATGTACAATATTTTTTCAATATAAGACAGTTTGAATATAGCAGTGGTTCTCAACCTTTTTGGGGCCGCCAGCATCCCCCCCCAATGCCATTATCCAGGTCCCTCAATGCTCCCATCAAATAAAACATAGTCTAATAGTCCTCACTAAATATTAAAGTTGATTATTAATATTTTGTGTTTTTAATGAGGACTGTTGGTATATTTACAGTAATTCATGTATGGGGTCAATGTGATTTTTAAATAAATTACTTTAATTCAATGATGCATTAAATTGCTAAAAAAAAAAAAAACAACAACAACAACAACAACAGTGAAGTACTTTTGTACAGTAAATTATTTTAAACTAAGTGTAATAACATCATTTACAGAGTTTTTAAGCATGTTGGTGATTATCATTGCTACAGCTTAAGTGTTGTTGCAATGCTGATATACCTTGTTGCCCCAAATTTCAAATGACTAAATAATAATTCTTGTTTAAAACATATCCACATGGACATTTTTACTGAAGAGATTTTAGTTTGTTCTTCCATTCTTGGAACTTTTGAACATCCTTTTTACTGCTGTGATATGTTTGGATGTTTTCAATTAGCTTTCTGTGAAATATAATAATATGTATCCCTTAGTTTGAGAAAACACAGTTTTTTTGAGAGTATATTGAATTCCCCTTTTTTTCTGGCATAGTGGACATGGTTATTTTGGTGAAAATGGAAGAAATGTAAACCATACTTTACTATATTTCATACATTTTGTGAGAATATTTCTTTCAAAGTTTGCTTACAAATACTTAATACAATCCTATTTCTAGAAAAGTTGAGATGTTTTGTAAAATTATAAAATCTGTGATTTGTTAATTCTATTTATCTTTCATTTAATTGACAAATGTACAAAGAAAAGATTTCCAAAGTTTTCACTCACCAACTTGTGAAGTATTTCTTCGTATTTTGTAAATATAAACAATTTTTTATTTTGAAATCTGCAACACACTCCAAAAGGCTGCAACAGAGGCAAATAAAAGTGAAAAGATTACAGAATAACCAAATAAACTGCTTTGAAACAGTTCACAGTGAATCGGTAATAGGTGAGGGTATCATGTTTGGGTGTAAAAGGAGCATCTCAGTCTTTGCAAGCAAAGCTGGATCATGGTTCAAAATTTGTTTATATTAACACAATAAAATGAAGTTGGCCAGTGAAAACATTGGATTTTTTTCTTTGTACTTCAGTAAATTAAATAAAGATTAAGGAGAACAAACTAAGTATTCTTGGTTTTATGGCATTTCACAAAACGTCCCAACTTTTCTGGAATTGGGGTTGTAGAAAGATAAAAATTTGTTCTTTATTTTCAAAATAGTTACTATTTTAGTGCTGTCCTGATTTATATATTTGTTATAGTCAGCATGATTTCTGAACGATCAAGTGACACTGAAAGCTGGAGTAATGAAGCTTAGCATGAGAGGAAAACACATTTTAAAATATGTTCAAATAGAAAGTTTTTTTTTTTTTTTTTTAATTGTAGATTTACTGTTTTTACTGTATTTTTTAAACAAACAAATGCAACCTTTTTATCCATTAACAAATCTTACTGACCTTTATTTTTTAATGGTATTGTATATATGCTATATTTTATTTATAATATATAGGCCTATTTTAAAAGCATGCATTTTAACCCAAATATAACAGCCCACATTATCCCACACATAATAATAAAAAAAAAAAAAAGCCACATGACATTCATCACGTATTTTATTACATTATCATTACAAGGAGCAAAAAGGCCATGTGGATATAATATAGTCTATATTTGAAGATATTTAGAAATATAAATTTCTAGGGTATTGAAACAATTTGGCACTTTCTCAGGTTATAAATTACATTTTTCAAAAAGTATTTGTTTTCCAATAAACAATAACGCTCTCTATATTTCAAATAGTGATATACCTTTTCAGTTGTCTTCATCAGGCTTTAAATATTTAGGGATAAATATCACACAGGGATTCTCTAACGTTTACAAAAAGAACATTGTTCCTTCAATTGACAAGTTGAAACTAGACCTCAAAAAATGGAATTTGCTGTTTCTATCACTTGCAGGTAGAATTAATTGTGTAAAAATGAACATTTTACCAAGGTTCTTATACTTGTTTTTCTACCCAAATCCTTTTTTCAGAATTTAGACAGACTTATCTCATCATTTATATGGGGCGGAAAATCACCAAGGATTCGGAAGGAGTTTCTCCAAAGACAAAAATCTCAAGGTGGTTTAGCACTTTGTAATTTCAGATATTATTATTGGGCTGCAAATATCTCAAAAGTACTTTATTGGCTTCAGAACTCCAAAGATGTCTGGTGTATTTCAGAGGCTAATTCTTGTAGTTCATCATCCCTTCCAGCTTTAGCCCTATCTAAACTGCCCCTCTGTATTTCATCGTACACTCAATGTCGAGTTGTAGTAAATACCCTTAAGATTTGGTTTCAATTTAGACAATGTTTTGGTTTTAAAGACTTCTCCATAGCCAGCCCTATATGCAAGAATCACCTATTTCCTTCAGCTCAACTGGACTCAGTCTTCAGTCAGTGGCAAAAGTTGGGTCTTACCAAATTTAGTGATCTGTTCATTGAGGATGTTTTTGCCCCATTTTCAACTCTCTCTTCAAAATATAATCTGCCAAAATCACACTTGTTTAGATATTTTCAAGTACGTCATCTAATCCAAAAGCATTGTTCCACATATCCCTCTATTCCTCCTAGTACAGGATTGGATAAAGTTTTAAATATTCCCTTACATCTGAAGGGAGTAATTTCTAATATATATAACACTTTAATGTCAATTAAAAATATTAATCTCAACAAAATCCATGCAGAATGGTCAAAGGATTTGGGAGTGGATATATCAGAGGAAATCTGGAACAAAGCATTACTTAAGGTGGACAGTACAACCTCTTGTACTCGCTTAGGTTTAATTCAGTTCAAGGTCCTTCACAGACTCCATTATAGTAAGGTTAGACTATCCAAGATATACAGAAATGTTGCTGACACATGTGAGAGATGTCATTCTGCTAAGGCAGATTTGGCTCATATGTTCTGCGCTTGCCCCAGACTGTTTGATTACTGGACAGCTATATTTAAAATTTTGTCTGAGGCATATATTAAGGATATCAGGCCTAGTTTTGAAATGGCTGTTTTTGGAGTACCTGAGCAAGGTACAGTAATGTCCAAGAATTGTCAAGACGCTTGTGCCTTTGCGAGTCTGCTGGCTAAGAGAAGAATATTGCTTGATTGGAAATAAAGTAAACCACCTTTAGTTTCAGTCTGGCTTAGTGATGTGATCATGTTTTTGAAATCGGAAAAGATAAAGTATTCTCTTAGAGGATCATCTAAACGTTTTTATTTAGTATGGTCTCCATTGTTGTCATATTTTGAAAAGGACGCAACTCTCACCCCGACCTAAAACTAAAATTAACAGTGTAACTAAAAAGGCCTGTGCGCATTGTAATGGTTAACACATTCAGACATAATGGGCTAACAATGATGTCAAGTATTTCCTCATTGTTTGTAATATCGTAACTTTGTGATTTTGTTCTCTATTTTGGAATTTGTTCTTATTTATTGTGAGTACTTCCCTTGGTATGTCTGTGTGTTCCTTGGGGTGGGTTGTGGGAAAGGGGGAAAAATTGTAAAATCAGGAGGAGCCTTTTTAAAAATCTTTGTATGTAATATGCCACAAAAAAAAAAAAAAAAAAGAAATATAAATTTCTATATTTAGAAATTTGGCATTCAAACCACCTGCAGCCAATCAGCAAACAAAAAGCTTTCATATTAATTCTTCTAAACAAGAAAAAAACATATCATACTTTATCGTGTCTAAATGCTTGCTATTGTTTTGACGGGAAGTTCGGTAGCTGCGCTACAGAAAGTCAAGCGAACACTGAAGTAAAAAGTCGTTGCTCAGGAAATTACACACCGTCTAGTCTAGTGTTTCTCAACGGGGGCGGTACCAGGGGGCCTTCGGACAGCATCGGGGGGCGCTGGAAGCAGTATTTTTGAAAGGGGGGCGTTGAGCTGTTCCTGGGGGGGCGTTTGGTCAAGACGAGTTTACACCAAAGACGCATGAGCTGAAACTTGCAAAAGAAAATGGTCTGCCACATCCTAACGCTGTCTTTACTGGATTCATCAAAACGCACTTTCTATACCTATTTTTCAACTGGTCGGTAGCGCTGGCGTGTGGAATCCTGCAGACAGAAATAGAACGCCGCATCCGTTTATTGTAGCGCTCAGGTGTTACTGAATGACTGATTATAACGGGATCTATGTGCTTTAACGCAACGTGTCGCGCTGTTCGCGGTCAGTGTAGTAGTGGTGTTCGCAGCTAGTTTACACCAAATCTCCTGCTCCTAGACTAGACTGTGTATCATTTCCTTAGCAACGACTTCAGTACTTCAGTGTTTGCTTGACTTTCTGTAGCGCAGCTGCTGCGTCAAACCAATTAGATATGATAAAGCAAGATAGGTTTTTTCTTGTTTAGAAAAATTAATATTAAAGCTTTTTGTTTGCTGATTGGCTGCAGGTGGTTTGAAAGCAGTATTTCTAAAGTTTATTCAAAGCTCATCAAAGATTTGAAATTGAATTGACTATAACAAATATAAAAATCAGGACAGCATTAAAATAGTCACTATTTTGAAAATGAGGAGCATATGTTTCTACAACCCCAATTAAAAGTTGGGGCATTTTGTGAAATGCCATAAAATTAAGAATATGTAATCTGTTCTCTTTAGCCTTTATATAATTGACTTAAAAAATCCAATGTTTTCACTGGCCAACTTTAGTTTTATTTTGTTAATATAAACAAATTTTGAGCCATGATCCAGTTTTGCTTGTGAAGATTGAGAAGCTCCATTTATAGCCAAACAGGATACCCTCACCTGTTACCAATTCACCTGCTTGCTGTGTTTCAAAGCAGTTTATTTGGTTATTCTATAACCTTTTCACTTTTATTTTGCCTCTGTCCCATCTTTTTTGGAGTGGGATGCATACTTCAAATAAATAAATAAATATTTTATAAATAAATATGCTTATATTTACAAAATACATTTAAGTTGGTCAGTGAAAACTTTGGAAATCTTTTCTTTGTATTTTTGTCAATTAAATAAAAGTTAAATAGAATGAACAAATCACAGATTTTATCATTTTACAAGATGTCCCAACTTTTCTAGAATTAGAGTTGTACTTAGTTTTTTAAGTAAACTTTGAAATATTCTCACAAAATCTATGAAATATAGTAAAGTAGGGTTTACATTTCTTCCATTTGCATGAGTAAATGTGGTATTTACTCACCAAAATAACAATGTCCACTGTCATTTTTATTTAGTCTTTTTAAATTTCGGGCAACAAGATATATCCGCATCTCAACAACACTGAAGCTGTAGCAATGAAAACAACCAACATGCTTAAAAACTCTGTTTAAATATTAATGTTATTACACTTATTTTAAAATAATTTACCATAAAAAGTACTTCACTGTCTTTTTTAATTAATTCAATGCATCCTTGAAATAAAGTAATTTCCTAAAAATCATAATGGCCCCAAACATTTGAATTACTGTAAATATAATAACAGTCCTCATTATAAACACAAAATAAAAATAATCAACTTTAATACTCAGTGAGGACAATTTGAAGACGATTTATTTGATGGGGGGCGGTGAGGGACCTGGATAATGGGTAGGGGGGCGCTGGCCCAAAAAAGGTTGAGAATCACTGGTCTAGTCTAAAAGCGGGAGTATTGGTGTAAAATATAGCAGCGAACGGCGCTACATTATAACCTTTATAATCAGTAGTTCAGTAACTGAGCGCAAGCACTACAGTAAACAGATGCCGCGTTCTATTTCTGTGGGATTCCACGTATTCCACGAGCTTGCGCCACCGACAAGTTGACAAACAAATACAGAAAGTGCGCTTTGATGCACCCAGTGTAGAGACGGCGTTAGGATGTGGCAGACCATTTTCTTTTGCAAGTTTTAGCTCATACATTTTTAATGTAATCTCGTCTTAACCAAACATCCCTCTAGAACAGCTCAGAGTCCCCCTTTCAAAAATATTGCTTCCAGCGCCCCCCGATGCTCTCCGAACACCCCCTTTGAGAAACTTTAGAATAGAGGATTGTTTGTAATGCAGTACTTTTGTTCAGTCTTGATTCCTCATCTCTTTCTCATTTATCTTTATTTGCTCATGTCTTCCAGCTTGTCTGCCTGTTCCTGTCATTAACCAAGACTGTACATCATCATCATCATCATCAAACAAGAATTGTTTATTGTTGTGTTCATCTTTGAATGTGAGTGATGTGAGTCTCTCCTGGTACAAAGGAAACAGTTTATTGTCCAGCATCAGTGTGTCTGATCTCAGCATCAGTCTCTCTCTACCTCTGGAGGTGGAATATCAGGATAAAAACACCTACAGCTGTGTGATCAACAATCCCATCAGCAACCAGACCACACATCTCAACATCAGCAAACTCTGTCACACATGTGCAGGTACATCAGTGTTTATACATCTATTTATTGAACTATGAAGTAATATAGTGCTAATATGTTATATGCTGGTTGTTGTAGATCAGGCTGACAGATTCATTCACATAATAATGCTTTGTTTTGTCCATTTTAGATCAAGGCATATCCTGGTTTTACAAAGTGCTGGTTTCTGCTGCTACTGGATCTCTGATGATTTTAGCTGCAGCTGGAATATTCTGGATCTGCAGGAAAACAGACAAAGAAGGCAAGTATTACCTACTACTGAAATATCTGTAAACATACATGATTTTGAGTTGACTGTGGAATTGATTAAGTAGAAAACGTTTTAAAGAGATTGATAAATTGCTTAAGTGTGTGTGCAAGTCTGTGCATTCAATGGGCCCACAGAATAATGAGGAAATTTAAAAATGTTGTAAAGAAAATGCAACAATAATGTAATTCTCAAAGTTTTGATGTTTTTACATGTTTGTCACTACTGTTGAAACAGTTCAGAGTGGTGAAGAAATCACTTACGCTGATCCAACATTCTACAAAAGAAAAGCACAGAAATCGGTAAGAAATGTTTGGTGTGTGCGTATTATTTCAGCAGTGTGTTTGTGTATATGAGTTCTGATATGTGAGCTTCTGGTTCTATCACACAACATCTAAATGTGTTTTCAATATTCCCCATAAATGGCCAAAAATATTCCTAATAACTATATGTGCATGTGTGTGTGTGTTTTTTTTTTTTTTTTTTTTTTTTTTAGAAAGCTCAAGAGGAGGAGGATGTGGTATATTCGGGAGTCACCATGAGACACTGATGCAGCTATGAGATACTGCCAACTTTCTAGAACCCAAATAAAGGAGGTGGTTAACTGTATAAGTGCAGATGTCTTATGTGAATATAATTACATATGCATATTTGTGACTCTTGACCACAAAATCAGTCATAAAAAGTATATATCAGCTACATGAAAGCTGAAAGCCTTCCATTGATGTATGGTTTGTTAGGATAGAACAATATTTGGCTGAGATACAACTATTTGAAAATCTGGAATCTGAGGGTGCAAAAAAAAAAATCTAAATATTGAGAAAATCGCCTTTGAAGTTGTACAAATGAAGTTCGTGTAAATGCATATTATTAATCAAAAATTAAGTTTTAATATATAGTAAATTTACAAAATATCTTCGTGGGACGTGATCTTTAAGTATAACTTGGATACAACTATTACATGAAAAGACTGGATAGTTCACCCAATTGGACCAGTAAAGGTTTCTAATTATTATTATTCTGTTGTTATCTACTAGTCTGTTGTTCTAGTTAACTCTTTGTATTTTACACGTTCGTCTATTTTGCGCAGGCCATTGTATGTGGACGTCATGATCACAAACTCACTGGTTTGATCATTAGTCAGAGGTTATGGTTAATGCTATTTAATAGGCTGTCTCTTGCTTGCCATTATTTAAATAGTAGTTCTGTTTAGTCCCCTACAGGTACCTCATCATGACTATTTTAATGAATATTTGCATTTATTTGTTTATTGATCTACAAGTGTTTAGCCTGATCAAGTATCTCCATTATGTTCAGCTGTTAAAGTCATTGTTTGGTTCAGTCTGTGTTACTCTGCTTCCCACAAACTATAATTAAACTCCACAGACAGAGAGAGAGAAGAAGAATTGTATGTATAGAGACACTTTAACACTCAATGTGGTTAATGCACTGCTAAAATAAACACCGATAAGCAGTCCTTCTCGAAACTGAAGTTGTGAGGAGCTAGAAGTGTCATAAAGATGCAGTTACTTTTGCTTTTATGCATCTGAATCTGTGTGAAAAAAATGAAGTGTGAAAACCAGAACAGAAACAATGATGTTTTAACCAAGTCTAAACCATTGTCTTTGTTTTTTGTGCAAAAATTTGAGATTCATGATTCATGACTGATTCAGACTAAAGGTCAAACATACAAACAGACGGACAGTTGATGATCATGGGATATTAAATGCATTTTTATAAAGGGGGTTTTAAGATAAATCTACATGTCAGGATCTCTATGAAACTTTAAGTCATGAGAACTCTTTGATGTATTTCAGTAAGTTTATTACTAACTATAGCCACTAGATGGAGCTCGATCAGTGTAATTTATATTATAAGATCTGAATTATTCATATTTACCACATTATGGACAATGAAATACCAGAATTTTTGCTTTGTTTACCAAAAGAAAAGCTCAGTTCAAATATACACCTCTATGTACATGTTTTTTACTGTGCAGAGCCAGTTCAACAACATGCTGAATGACGACGATGAGAAAATAAAAAGAAATGATCATGTAAACAAAACAACAAAATAGAAGTTGCTTAACTATTTTTAATTAGAAAGAAGTTTTAAAGAAAAAAAGCTATTATTATGACTTACAATGTAAGGCTTTAAGAACCACAGATATTTTGACCTCCCGAGAGATGCACAATACACAGTGAATTAGTAAACAGGCCTTTGTTTCTGCTCTCACTCCGTAGAAAGGCTTAATAATATCTGTTTAAAACAACATTCTGTTGACCAGTCAGTCTAAATAGAAAAAAGTCTAAACCTGTTCTTCTTTCCAGATGCATCCTGTTATTCAAACTGATTATATGTAAATATAGGGCTGTCAGGCAATTAAAAATTTTAATCTAATTAATTACATAATGTTTTAAGTAATCTAATTAATCACAAAATAAATTTGACCATGAAAATACCCACAAAAGATTATTTAAAGCTGTTTTTTGTGTTAAATGATAAATTATCAAGTAGACATTAAAATTGTAGCTTCAGAAAGATAATATTTTATTTGATTCAACATAAAATTTATTACACATAAACATTTAGGCTGCAACGGTATAACATAAACTATGGAACATAAAGGCAGATAATTTGAGAAACATCTCAGTATTTGTTGTTCATACAATGAAAGTCATTGGTAACCTTTAGGGTCTTAATGAAAAGTCTATAACAAGCTTTGGTTAAAATTTCTCAATGGTAGGGTAAAAAACACACACCCCCTTTTGTCTTGTCAAAATCAGCTCTGTTCACAGCAACCTGTTTTGTTGCATGTCCCTTTAAATGCTAATGAGCTCTGCTTACCCCGCCCCTCTCTTCCCTGGGGTGATGAGCCTACTGTTTACTTCAGCACACTCAGCCGTGGAACTGTGCTAGCACATTATTAGGAAAGGTGATTTGGAAAAAAAAATAAAATAAAATAAAAAAAAACTCATAAAAGAACCTTATACTCACTTCTTTTGTAGGTGAAGTTGGATCACAAACAGATACATAGAACATAGACGCAGTTAGGCATTACCTTCAAAAACGAAAGTAATGTTAATCCTCTGTGTTTTCAGCAGCTCAGAGTTTTTGAGCTGCACATATAGTACTCTTAAATGCAATAATCATAATTTTCCTAAATAACTTTTCTTGTCGGTTTACCAACAATTTGATATGTAAATAGGTAGAATAAATGTATTGGCCTTACCTGTGTTATTTTCCACTTTGTTTTCCATTCTTCATGTTTTCCTTGGCTGCATTCATCAGTCTATAACATGCTTTTAGAGCAACCTAATTCATCTTCATGCAATGCATAGGGCCTAATTCAATTCAATTCAATTCAAATTTATTTGTATAGCGCTTTTCACGATACATATCGTTGCAAAGCAGCTTTACACCAAATTGACATTTTTACTATATATGTAGTAGTAGCTTGATGTACATATGGTAGAGATGTCTGGTAAAGATCAATTAATGACGTAATCAAACAGACAAAGAACACTATAAATTTGTAGCAGAATTTGGTAGTGCTGTATGTTTTCAGGGTTGGCATCAGGGTTGGCATCATCTGAAGTCCTCTGAAGGGTTGGCATCATCTTTTCTTAAGTGTTCTGGATCCACACTGGAGCTTGTGAATTCCTAGTTACCATGGGATGTCAATCCCATGGCAGAAACAGAGAACAAATAGGAACATAATTAGCGTAGCTGCTGTTCAAACTAAGAAAAGGAAGGTTTGTTAAACCAGAGCTAAAAGATTAAAATGAACATTTGATCAGATATAGCTGCAGAAAAAGTTTATGAGATGCATTATTTGAATGCTTGGCTAAAAAGATGTGTCTTTAATCTAGATTTAAACAGAGAGAGTGTGTCTGAACCCCGAACGTTATCAGGAAGGCTGTTCCAGAGTTTGGGTGCCAAATGTGAAAAAGCTCTACCTCCTTTAGTGGACTTTGCTATCCTAGGTACTACCAACAGTCCAGAGTTTTGTGACCTTAGGGAGCGTGATGGATTGTAGCGTGGTAGAAGACTAGTTAGGTACGCAGGAGCTAAACCGTTCAGTGCCTTATAGGTAAGAAGTGCGATTTTGTAGCTGATGCGGAACCTAATAGGTAGCCAGTGCAGAGAGTTTAAAATTGGGGTAATATGATCATATTTTCTTGACCTGGTAAGGACTCTAGCAGCTGCATTTTGGACTATCTGTAGCTTGTTTATTGAAGATGCAGGACAACCACCTAATAGTGCATTACAATAGTCCAGTCTAGAGGTCATGAATGCGTGAACTAGCTTTTCTGCATCAGAAACAGGTAACATGTTTCGCAGCTTGGCAATGTTTCTAAGATGGAAGAATGCTGTTTTTGTAACATGAGAAATATGATTTTTTATGGTAGCCTATGTTCAATTATTTTATTAAAGAGTATCATGTTTTTGATGTTTATCCCTTGTGCATCAATAAAAAAAAAGTTACACATGGCAGATTACTGATGAAGTAGAAAAAGATAAAAAAAGTGAAATAAAAAAAAATTATAGAGGTTTTAGTGTATGAAAATGCTTTAAAAATGCTATAAAGCATATTTTATATTTGATATATATATATATATATATATATATTATATATTATATATTATATAAAATATAGATTTTATGAAATATGTTGAACTCTAAACCTGCTAGAAAATAAAGCCATAAATCTAAACAAGTTGTGTTCCTATTTATTTATTTATTTATTTATTTATTTATTTTCAGGCATCTGTCAAATTTAAGATTTTGGGCTTTTTGGTTTTTCATAAAGTGCTTTTTTTTTCTTTTTTCAAATTAGTGGAAAGAAAATATCCAAAAGACACTGTCAAGTGTTTCTTTTATAGGACTTTATGTATTTGTGTAAGCAGATTTTAATTACAATTAATATTTTTAAATCCTGTTTTCACAAAAATCAACTGTTTGAAATATAAGATGACTTACGTGTCTGGAAGTGGGACCAGCGCATTAACTGCCTGAAATTATTTTAATCACATTATTTTTTTCATAAATAATTAATTAAGTTAACACCCAAGAAACACATTTAAGTATTAATCTTCCTAAATACATGTGTACAGATTATTTTCTCACTGAGCAGGAGTCTTTGAGACAGTAAATTGTCTTACAATAATGCAAAAGAATACAACAACAAACAACAACATACATTATAGTTCACAGTGGGTTGTAAGACATTATTTTTTGTAAAGCAGAATGATTTGCATTGTATAGAAGTTTTTTTAATTTAAAGGAGCATTTAGATTGATAGAATGAATTAATAATCACATAAATAATATATATTCATGAATGCTGTTTACTCAAATCATTTTTTTGTAATATAATGTCTATAATCATTCATGAGCACCTCAGTTTTCATGAGTATCTGATTAATCAGTGTCTGACGCTGATGTCTGCACCCTTTTCTTCTGTTGAAAATTTCTGGATCTGATGTCATAAACCAGCACAGAAACAGTAGCCAAACCCATTAGAGCAGAGAGAGCCAATCGGATCACAGCTTCAGTAGAACCGCAACAGCAACAGTGTTCTGAGAAAAAAATGAGCCACTTAAAAAAATATATGAAATATGATTTAGTTTGTGGAATAATATAGTGCTGCTGGCATACCTGCACATGTGTGACAGAGTTGACTGATGTCCAGATGTGTGGTCTGGTTGCTGATGGGATTGTTGATCACACAGCTGTAGGTGTTTTTATCCTGATATTCCACCTCCAGAGGTAGAGAGAGACTGATGCTGAGATCAGACACACTGATGCTGGACAATAAACTGTTTCCTTTGTACCAGGAGAGACTCACATGATGCACATTCAAAGATGAACACACCAATAAACAATTCTTGTTTGATGATGATGATGTACAGACTTGGTTAATGACAGGAACAGGCAGACAAGCTGGAAGCATAGCAAAAACATAGCAAAAGTATAGCATTACAAACAATCTTAAAACTATCTTATATAAAAAGAAGTGTACATGTTTAACAATAAGGAGAAAACAGTCACTGAAGAGCCAGATATAAAATATGAAACATGATGTGTGAATAAAGAATGGAAATTTTAAAGTTAAATTATACAGAATATTCTTATTATGCTTCATTTACAATCAAGCTGCAATTTAATATATTATCTACAGGAATATTAAAACCCTCATGCGATCTACAGGGTCTTTTTGACCCGCAAATGACTTTTGCTAAAATTTTAAAAAATGTTCCCTTTGTCAAAAAATGAAAATTTTTGTTTTTAAAAACAAAAAATTACATTTATTTTATTAAAAAAAAAAAAAAAAAAAAACTATTATTTTGTTAAAAAATTAAATTTGTTGCGTGGGGTCTCTAGAAACCCCAAACACCATGAGTGTGCAACCCAAAATGAAGACTGCATAAAAGAAAAAAGCTGTCACAAAGTTATGCACAAATGCTGTGTAATTATCCTTAGCAAGACAAAAAAGAGGGATGTTATTCCCAGTTTTAAATTATTAAGATACTTATTTTTTAAAGTCTAGATAAATTTGGCCATTGAGGAAACATCTATAGCATCAAACAGGGTAAATATTCTACTCACCATAGACAGTAAGATTGTATGTGTTGAGCGTTGTATCTTTTTCAGTGCTGGCTATTTCATAAAGTCCAGAGTCTGTGGTTGTGGTGTTTGTGATGGTCAGAGATCCAGTCTGATGATCCAGCTTCAGTCTGTTTCTGAGTCTCTCAGCAGCACTGGTTTATACAACACGCTCCTATTTTCCTTCATTTCGATTTTAGCTATGAGAATGCTGTTGTCTCCAGACTTCCACTGGATGGGATCATGTAGCAGTATTTCAGTAACATCAGTCCCTAGAGTGACAAGATCTCCCTCCATCACTGACACTGGCACTAACTTTGCTGCATCAACACCAAACACACCTGATGAACAAACAGAAATATTTACTCAAAATTTGGAGATTTATCAAATTATAAAATGTATCATTGTAAAACTACTCTTTTTACTAATTTCAATGTATAATTCAATAATACGCAATAAAATAAACCCTTTAATGTCAATGCAAAAGCAACACCAAACACACCTGATAAACAAACAGGAATATTTTTCAAAATTTTAGTTTTTGCCATTTGCCATGCTCACAGAAATATTTGAGTAGGTTTAGTCTGATAAAACCTTGTAATACTTACCAAGCAGACTCAATGAGAACAAACAAATAATAAATGTATCAGACAAAGAAATAAATGTATCAGGCATTTTCTTCAGCATATTTCAAACAGTTTCACAATAAAAATGTTATAACAATCAAGTCCTGACTGATTGGGCTGCAGGTCTGTAATGAAGTGGTTTAGTGAAACTGCAGTGAGTATGAGTAAATTGTCCAGTAGCCCCTCCCAAACAGGCCAACCTTTTTTATTTCATTAAAAAGTTTAGGAACAGTTAATACTGACTGATGTCCTGCCAACATTTTAATAATTTGACATAGTTTCATTCTTGGAACAGAATTAGTCTGTTGTGTAATTTGTCTAGTTTCTTCATGTTGATAACATGATGTAGTTATTAAATATATCAATATATATATATATATATATATATAAATGTTACAAAATATATATGTGTATATTCCCCTGATTATCATCATGATTGTAATGATTTTGAATTCATGACAGTTTAATAAACAAGAAATCAAATGTAGATGTGTATTGCCTGTTTTTGCTCCATTAAAAAAAAATGATTTGGATACTGACTTAGGAAGCCATTCAGTGTTGATTTTTTTTTTTTTTTTTTTTTTGTTATGGTTTTGTGTTATACCCACTGCATGTCTGCATGTCTTGAATCTGACACAGTCAGGTTCATGATTCTTTTAATTGAAGGTCTACAAACCTAGAGGTTCATTTTTGTTTTATGAATGGAAAATTGTAAATATTTTTTTAGAAAGAGTCACATTCTCCATTCTTTCTGTAGATCAAACTATGTAATTTTGAGAAGTCATATACATTCTGTGATGGGAGGAGCTACTGGATGAGTTTATTCACACTCACTGCTGAGTTTCACTAAACCACTTAGATTGACAGCTTAATTTGCCCTTCATTTCAAGAGTATCAGGACCCAATTATTATCACAGTCCTTGTTGAAAGAAAATGTTTATTTTGATCTATTTGTACTTGTGGAGTCTGGCTGGTGAGTATTTTTTGTCTTCCGTTATGTTGATATTACCATTTGTCCAGAAAAAATAATTTTATTATTTGTTATTCCATCATTATTTTTGCCTTATTATTTTCCAGCTGTATCAGACCAATATACTCAGTTTTTGTTGTTGTTGTTGTTGATACTGTTGTCCCCTTCAATGAGTACTGCAATTTAGTCCAGAGTGAAGAATTGTTTTGTCATTACAATTTTTAAATAGTTTCAAAATGACTGTTGGAAGATGTTTTATTAAATAAATATTTCTGTTTGTTCATCAGGTGTGATTGGTGTTGATGCAGCAAAGTTAGTGCCAGTGTCAGTGATGGAGGGAGATCTTGTCACTCTAGGGACTGATGTTACTGAAATACTGCAAAACGATCCGATCCAGTGGAGGTTTGGAGATGTTCTCATAGCTAAAATCTACATGAAGGAAAATAATATAATTATTCATGAAACCAGTGCTGCTGAGAGACTCAGAGACAGACTGAAGCTGGATCATCAGACTGGATCTCTGACCATCACAAACACCAGAACCACAGACTCTGGACTTTATAAAATAGTCAGCACTGTAAAAGATACAACGCTCAACACATACAATCTTACTGTCTATGGTGAGTTAAAGCACATTTTCACACTCTAACATTTAATTTTACTAGTAAAAATGTTCCACAAAACATACTAAGTGCTCTGCACAAATTTCTACATTTGTTCTTTTAAAATTTGTTATATATAAAATGTCTAACAGTACATATACATCATCACACAAGAATTCTGTCATTTTTCTCTTTTCTGAAAGTCATGACCATTTTGTACATTTTTCCCCAATACTTTTTTATGTAATCATTTTAACTTAATAATGAGTATTTTATTCCCTATTACACATGAATTATTTATAAATGCTGAGAAAGGAAAAAACATCTTTCTTACTGTTAATTATTTATGCTGTTCCAGCTCATCTGCCTGTTCCTGTCATCAGCAGTAACTCATCACAAAATTCATCATTATCATCATCATCAGGATCATCAGCATCCAAATGTGTGTTTCTGTGTTCAGTGGTGAATGTGAGTGATGTGACTCTTTCCTGGTACAAAGGAAACAGTTTATTGTCCAGCATCAGTGTTTCTGATCTCAACAGAAGTGTTTCTTTACATCTGGAGTGTCTGGATGATTCCTACAGCTGTGTGGTGAACAATCCCATCAGCAACCAGACACAACATCTCAACAACACTGAACTCTGTCAGCCATGTTCAGGTACATCTGTGATAATATTTTGTTTATGTACACAATATACATTCACTCATACTGTCTAATGTGTCTAATGTCTCCTTCACATCTTCCAGATGACTCTGTATCTCAGATTGTATTGATCTCTGCTGGTACTGCTTCTGCTGGATCTCTGTTGATCGTAGTTGCTGTCGGGATCTTCTGCATCCACAGGAAACGCAGAAAAACAGACAAAAAAGGCAAGCATTGCCTATTTTCACCTACTGCGTATGTGTGTATAATGTAAAACAATGCTTAAACATCAGTTCATTGAGTATTTTGTTTGTTTGTATTTTATTACAGTTCAGACCCATGATAGAGAGATCACTTATGCTGATCCAACATTTTACAAAAAACATAAATCGGTAAGAGAATATATTTTTGTCTGTGATGTTTCTACATTATTTTAGCACTGAGTCCAGTTTAGGTGTGTTTAATTATTTACAAACATGAGAACCACAACAGAATTTATAAAAGCAGCAGATGTATTTTAGTGTCTTTTTGTTTTCTGCTTTAATGCTTTTATATTGTAGGGTTTCACAAAACCATCATTTAAAGGCATCACAATATTGTCACATCACAAACTCTTGTATGTCATTAAAGATATTTTTATCCCCCCAAAAAAATTAAATTATAGGCAATTTAAAATGACTTAAACAAACAAAGAGAGAAATACTGAAATACTCCCTCCATCTCATGCCAATTTATAACTATACTATGTTTTGGTGAAAAGGTGGCTAATTTATATATTTGTACAATTATATGTGTTTGTAAAATCTGCTTGCACATCAGTAATGGGACTTCCATGCTTACATTTTTCTAATAATGGCAAATTTTTGTACAATTTAAACCATACAAATTCATGTGAAATCACCACATTGTCACATAGTTACATTTTCCTGTGAGATCAGACTGTCTATTTTCCAAAGTACTTGGAACCTGGTTTAAAGAAAATTGCAGATTTCTGCTAATATGAGTGTGTACTGTGTGAAAAAATGCCATAAGGGTGGACTGGGACAAAATTTTAGGCCAGGAATTCTCACACTTATCCAGGCCATCTCATACACCCACAACAAATTATGAAAGCACAAACAACAATATTTTTTGTATGGCATCATCATCATCACATAAAAAAGTTTAAAGCCCTAGGCTGCGACCATGCAAAAAAATTAAAAACTTCCATTTTTCTTTTTAGTCTCTTAATTTTCCCTGACATCTCTTTGTCTCTCTCTCTTTGTTTTTTTGCTAATTCTCTTGTACTTGTCACCTTTTCATCAATACATCTCCACCTTGTTGCAAAACAAAACACCTCACTGTAATTTGTTTGCACATAGTATTACCTTATTTTAGAAAAATTAAGTATTACATAGGACCATTTGTTATTATTTTATCTTGCCTAAATGTCAAAATTAGTGCAATAATAGCTACATCTTGAATATATTTTTTATAGAAAAATCTTAAAACTGAACATGTTTTTGCATTATCATGTTTTGTCCTAAAGAGAATTAATCATGGTTAGGCCTATGGTAGAAGTACAGTAACCATGTTTTTTGGTTGATTGATTACCATTTGTATAGCCAGAGTTTTGCTGTAAATATCATGGTGAAAACTATATAGTGCAGCAAAACCAGTGTTACTTTGTGCTTACCATTGTTTAGTAACCATGGTTTTTGGTTTTATTTTTAGTAAAACCACATTAATTTTCGTAAGAGTTGTGTTTTCTGTCTCAGCTTTCACGAAATCTAAATAATTCAAAATAATCACAAATTCAAAATAATCACTTTATTACATTCGGCAGGCAACAAAAAACAACAACAAATTGTAAGGCAGTGGGCCAACTGGCTGCCAGGCCACAGGGAATTGTCCCGGTGCTCCCGATGACCAGTCCGCCCCTGCTTAAGACTGGTCTATTTGTAGATCAACAAATAAAAAAAGGAAAATGCTTTTATTTAAAAATGCTTTTTTTGCCCATATTTAAGAAAAAAAAAAAAAAAAACTTTTTAATAAAAAGAAATATAGACTTACATTTTAGAGTGTTCTTGGAAATAAGAGGATGTAAATAACTTGATAAATAAGTCAGTGAATGTGTATCTGTGTTTTCTTTCAGAGTGCTACAGAGCAGGATGCTGTGGTGTATGCAGGAATCTCAAGACGTTGATGAACTTCTGAAAGTTTGATTATAGTTTTGGATTACTAACATTATACATTCTGCAAAAAAATAAATAAATAAATAATGTTAACATCTAGCTTATGTAAGACTACAACTCCAGGCCTCAAGGCCCACCGCTCTGCACATTCTGTATGTTTCTGAATCTGACACACTTCAGTTCATGGATCTTTCTCCTAATGAGCTGATGATCTGAATAAGATGCATTAAATGAGGGAGACATACAAAATGTGCAGAGCAGTGGACCTCAAGTACTGGAGTTGAGAACCACTGATGTAAGACACTGATGCTGATCTTTCAGCATCAATTTTTAAATCATTAAATGAAAAAGGTCCTTTGTCAAATTAACGTTTAAAAATATATATATATGTATATATATATATAGTATCAAGCAGCATAATGGACAGTTTCTGTAATGTTAAAAAAGAAAAAAGAAAAAGGGAAGCAGATAAGGTTCAGAATATATTTTATCATATATTTTTTCATTATTTCTTCATATGCTTATGATTAAAATGATGTATATACAAAATATATAAATAAACAAAAATCAATCAATCAGTCAATCAATCAATTAACCAGTACATACATACATACATAAACCTGGCTAAAGAATGTCTTGAATTAATGATGATCTGCCCCTGTGGCTATTTAAGTATCACTGTTGTTTCAAAATTTACTTTTATTTGTGTTTTGGCACATTTAAAGTGTCTGTGAGTTTACAGTTTAATGTGGTAATAAAACAAGGTCAGAAGGTCAAACATTATAACATTATCCCATTTAAAAATGTGATATTAATATAATTCATGGCTTTTGAGCAGTGTTTTTGTCTCATTTATGTTTGTAATCATTTCATTAATTTTGTCCGTCCAATGTGTCTCTGCTCCATCTAGTGGATAAACATGTTATTTCATTAACAGCTCCTCTGTCACATATTAAATTCAGTAACATCGTTTTTTAAAAAGCTGATATGTATTTCATGCATATTTTTAAGTTGTTTAATCTGTTTCTGAACAATGTTAAATAAACATTTGTATAGATTCTTTAAATGTATGATTTAGGCCTCTTTCTTGTCCTCTGGAAAACAAACATCACAATATATGCATTTGTGCCATCATTCATCTCTTAATTCATAAATACTGAAATCAAATATAAAATCTATTTAAACCTATTGAAATCTCATGTATAGAAAGTGTTACAAATTGTTTCAGAATATTGTGTCTTCACACGGGGCTCAATTGCTGCGGTCCGAGCCCGGACGCGCTTGTTCCTGGTGCCCCCCCGCAGAGTTGGTCTGGTTTCACACTCAACTTCGTGCTATATCAATCGTGCTATAGCAAATATCACTTGGGCTTATTATATGTGTCGCATTTTGACTGCATTCCGCCGCCTGCAAACAGACTTGAGCATACGACTTAATTTGCCGCTCTCAACGCACGAATACACTGCATTTTAAGAAAAATCAACAGTATTACATGTGTTTTATTGAAGTAAATACATTGCAATAGTCTAAAATGCACGCGCAGGTTGCTTTACTTCTTGAACAAGTGCGCACTCGAGTCCGTGTTCCTTTCATTTTCATGCGAACGACCACCTCCTTCAGGTAGTCTCGGGTTCCATACCCCAGTGCGCACCCGAGTTCGCGTGACCTGCTAGCATTACCGCGGGAAGTAGGGGTGCTGAGGATGCTGCAGCACCCCCTAGTTTGGAGCTAAAGAAAAAATGGGGGTGCTGGGGGTGCGGTGTTAAAATAAATAAATTAAAATTTTGTAACAAAAATGAAATAAAACATTTAAAATTAAATTAAAAAAGATGAAATCAATGTTTTAAATATAAAGTTTTTAATAAAGAAATACTTAATGATTTAAATAACTACAATTATTATTATTTTTTTTTTAAAATGAAACTAAAACTGTCAGTAGATGGCAGTGTTTGTCAAATGATTCGTTTAATGATTCGTTCAAACAGTTGATTCATTCAATGACTCACTACATTCATTAAAAAACGCAGGTTCAATCATAAACGAAACACCGCTGTGTTTGCGGGGAGATGCGAAGCGGCTCAGCTGTGGCTTCGTTTCGAATATTTCCTTTGAGGAAATGCAGCAAAATCAGACAACAGTGTTCAACGCGGTTCATTTCAGTTTTTGCACTTCAAAAAATCATATCAAATTCATTATTACTTTTGATTCTTTATAATTATTTGTGTAATTTACAAAAAAAAAAAAAAAAAATCAGATATAAAATTGTTTATACAGTCAGTTTATTCTCTCTCTCTCTCTCTCGCCAGCGTCGCCAGGATCCTGCAGTTGTGCACTTTGTGTTTTGGAGATGTTGTGCTTTGGCTATAGGCGTACGCATTAATCCTATTTTGGTTTAGTAGTGTTACGTTTTTTTTTTTTTTTTTTTTTTTATTTTATTTTAGGCAAATTAACACTTCTAACTTCTAATAGTCGTTTCAACTTGTTATTTAATAAACTTTTAAGTGTGTAAATTTTCTTTTATATTATACCAATTAAAAAAAAAAAAAAACTTTGATCATTTTATTTTATTATATTTTTTTGTTTAACACGTCGTACCCAAATTAAATATTAACGAGTATGTCTAAAATGAATTAAAAACATTTAAAACAAATGCTCAGTTTGTGGTTCAGCGTTATATTAGATTGAAAACACAGCAACAATACAGACCAACTCAGTTATTTTAAACGAAGAAATTAAACGTTTATTAACAATCGTTCTCCTGCGCTTATGGATGCGCCAAAAGCTGAACAGACGCGCGGCGCCTCCCTGTATGTAGCGTAACATGTCCAGCTTAACTAAATTTATTTTATTTCTATAAAAAAAGGCCTAGTAAAACCGACTATAGGACCAAGCCTGTGTATTGCACACTTATAACTTTATAACTTAGCTCCTGGCAATACTCGACAACCATCCCCCCCCCCTTTCTCTTTGAATTTTTTTTTCTCTGCCCCCCCTGCTCAAAATATGTTCGCGCGGCTATGCCTGCTAGTGTGAATGTGTTTTAGCTTTAGTAGCTTTCATTGAGCACCCAATAACCATTGAGAATGAAAGATCTGTACACAATATTCCACTAGCTACAACATCCGCTACTTGTTATGATGTGAAACAAAATCACTTCATTGCTCCTGGATTCTGGATCCTAGTTACATGTATTTATTTAGAAGACACCTTTATAAAAATAAATACTAGATACTAGATTAAAAACTGTTAGATGAAAATAATAAATTAGCGTATTTAATCATTTTGCATATACATAGGCCTAAAGAATATTTTTAAAGAATCTATATAAATGTTTATTTAACATTGTACAGAAATGAAATACAGAAGCATATCAGCTTTTTAAAAACTTTCATGTTATAGAATTTAATATGTGACAGAGGAGCTGCTAGTGAAATAACATGTTTATCCACTAGGTGGATCTCCAGCAGATTCATCTGTAATAGCAGAGACACACTGGACTGACACAGATATTGAAATGAATACAAACATAAATGAGACAAAAACACTGCTCAAAAGCCATGAATTATATTAAAATCACATTTTTAACTAGGATAATTTTATAATGTTTGACCTTCTGACCTTGTTTTATTACCACACTAAACTTTCTAAACTCACAGAAAGTTGTGACAAAATACAAATAAAAGTATGTTTAATATATTTAATGTTAGATAAAAAAATAATAATAATATTTAGTGTATTTTGTAAATTTGCATATGAAGTGTTCAGATGCAAAACCCCCTAAAAGCTATCTTGGTAAAAAATGAGATAATGATACTGAGTGAATGCTCTCGACACATATTATACATCCATTAAATACTTTTACTTCAAACTCACTAAAATACCAGCCTCGTAGGTTTCTATGTAAGTACCGGTACTTCTGATTGGGCTGAGGCTGGAATTTTAGCGAGTTTGAAGAAAAAATATTTGATGGATGTATAATATGTGTCGAGAGCATTCACTCAGTATCATTATCTCATTTTTGACCGAGGTGGCTTTTAGCTGGTTTTGCATCTGAACTTTTCATATATATTAAAAGGTAACAAACATTAATCCTATCATGGCTGCGGATGTGTTTTAGCTGAAAACACACTGTTAATCAGTTCTAAGAAGATGTTGACCACTGGAATGCAAAAAAAAAAAAAAAAAAAAAAAAAAAAAAAGAGAGGCTGAGAAAAAAAAAAAAAAAAAAAAAAAAAACTGACCACAGTTGCTCAGTTGCAAACATATATGTGTGAACATGAGTCAGTTCTTCAGTTATATTACACTCTGCACTAGTTTGATCTGTCACCACAACTATTTTAACACATTTGATGTGCATGTCAGTTTAACCCCATGATGCACAGATGTTTGGCCTGTTTCAGTATGTCCATTGTCCTGCAGCTTGTAAAACTGTTGTTTTGTATAGTTCGGCTTTGGTTCAGTGGGTTTCCACTCTCCACAAACCACAATGAAACTCCACAGACCAACTAAACCACCAACACAAAATCACCACATGAAACAATTTTCAGCAAGAGATCTGAATACAAACGTTTCACATGAACAAAACATGCATTTTGTGCAAATACAGAAGCAAGATATTTGTTCTTCAGCCTCATTATTGTGATCTGATACAAAAGAACATTAGGTTTGCAAACACCAACACAACACGCTTTTGATCTGCTGTCATTCAAATCTGGCCTTCTATTCTTTAAAATAAAGGTGCATAAAAGAACCATTTTAGGTTCCACAAAGAATCATTCAGTCAAAGGTTCTTTAAAGAACCGTCTCTTTCTTACCTTTTTTATAATCTGAAGAACCAACTTTCACCACAAAGAACCATTTGTTGAAACAGAAAGATTCTTGAGATGTTAAAGGCTCTTTATGGAACCTTTTAGACAAAAAAAAGGTTCTTCTATGGCATCGTGAAGCACGTATTTTTAAGTGTACTTGTTGATTTGATTTTACATTTACACTGATGCATTTAGCAGATACTTTTTTTTTTTCAAAGTGACTTATATCTTACATCAACTGTAGTCTTAAAGACTAAATCTTACTCGCATGTTAAGATTGCAAATACACTGCATCCCAAAATACAATATCATACAGGCCATCATTCTGTTATACTTACAATTGTTCATTTAGCACACATTTTAACTACAGACACTACTAGGCCTTTAATTGCAAAAAAATAAAATTTAAATAAATAAATAATTACTTAAATACAACAACTACATGAAAAGAACGATTCAAAAGAGAGAAAACTTTAAGTGAATAAACATTCAAACCTTAAAAATGAATTTTAAAAGGTGACAAACATTAACCTCATCATGTCTGTGAGTGACTCTGCTGAAAACAAAGATGGAAGATGTTAACCACTGGAGTGAAGAAAAAAGACGTAAGTGTGAAATGAGAAGCTGAGAAGACAAAACTCAACACAGTCACACGATCACAAAAATAAATGTGTGAACATTAGTCATTTCTTCACTCTGCTCTGGGTTGATCTTTATCTCTCATCAGAATATTTTAGCACATTTTTGTCTGTTGAACCTCTCAATCCACAGATGTTTGGCCTGATCAAGTATCTCCATGGTGTTCAGTTGTTAAAATCATTGTTTGGTCCAGTGGTTTTCCACTTCCCACAAAACATAATCAAACTCCACAGACCAACTAAACCACCGACATCAGCTGCATCAGTCACTGAATCACCACATGAAAGAGTCTTGCTCTTTTCAGCAAGAGATGAGTTCAGTACAACAATCTGAATGATTCACATCAACAAAACATGTATTTTGTGTGAATATAGTAGCAATTGATCAATTGAGCAGATGAGAGAAGAACTGCAAGTGTTGAGACACTTTAACCTTTAAACACAATGTGGTTTAATGAGCTTCTGCTGATATAAATGCTGATAAACAGTGATTTAAAAAACTGAAGCTCTCAAGAGCCAAAAAGATCCTGATACTTCTGCTTTTATACATGTGAATGTGTGTGTGAGAGAGATGGAGTGTGAAAATCAGTGAAGAAACTGACCAGTGCTTTGGAAATTTTGTTTTTAATACTAAACAATAGCATTCAGATCTGCTTCATATAACATAATCAATTCATGTCATATATCACACATTTAAAAATGACAGAGCAGTAGAGCACACAGATAATGAGGCCTTGGACAGGATCTACAAATAAAATGAATTCTGATGACTCAGTATGACTTACTTCTTCAGGATTATTGTTTTGAACAATTTTCAACCATTTACAACTGATTTTTAACAGTTTATTGTAATTCTGAATGTCACTGTGTGAATAATTTAGACCGAAGGTGTGAAAGAAAAATTCATTTTACTCATCTGTGTGCATATGGAATATTGTGTAAGGGTCTGTTTTATTTAAACCTGCTATAAGAATGACAAAAGAGAAGTGTATTAGGGCCCTAAATATAAAGATTTGAATCTTGGGAGTATGACGTAGCAGAATGTATTTATCTGACTCTAATTATATGTGGAAAGTTACCAGTTAGGAGATGTAACCTTGAAGGTTAGGGAAGAGATATAAATTGGAGTGAGCCCTCCCTTCTGGGTCGCACTCTGCAGTAACCTGTGTTTCTGTATGACTGTCTGACCTTTGGAAAGAATAAATTATAAAACTTTGTCTCGGTTTTATGTCGGTTTTATTTTGTCACAACAAATTGGTGTCAGAAGTGGGATTCCTTGGATGTGCCTTTTTGTCAGTTTAACCCCATGATGCACAGATGTTTGGCCTGTTTCAGTATGTCCATTGTCCTGCAGTTTGTAAAACTGTTGTTTGTAGTTTGGCTTTGGTTCAGTAGTTTTCCACTCTCCACAAACCACAATGAAACTCCACAGACCAACTAAACCAGCAACACAAACAGCGTCAGTTAATAAATCACCACATGAAACAATTTTCAGCAAGAGATCTGAATCCAAATGTTTTACATAACAAAACATGCATTTTGTGCAAATACAGAAGCAAGATGTTAATTCTTCAGCCTCATTATTGTGATCTGATACATAAGAACATTAGGTTTGCAAACACCAACACAACATGCTTTTGATCTGCTGCCATTCAACTCTGACCTTCTATTTCTCATTGATTTGGTTTTACATTTACACTGATGCATTTAGCTGATGCTTTTTTTTTTTTTCCAAGTGACTTATATCTTACATCAACTGTATTCTTGAAGACTAAGGCCCAATTCCAATTCTATTTTCTACCCCTTTGCCTACCCCTCGCCCCTTCCCTTTGCCCCTTGAAATGAAGTGGACAGGGGAAGGGTTAAAAAATTTCCCCTAAGAAATGGGACACCACTACTACACTGTTATACATCATCATACGTTGTCGTTAGCTCCTAACGTTGCGTCAGAGGACATGTGCCGTCCCTATGCAGAATATAAGTTACAAAAATGTTGTAATAAGTACGAATAGTGTAAGCACCGTTCATTTACATGTACACATATGGCTGTAAGCAAAACAAAATGCGTTACCACATGTGTGGTTAAAGCAAATTGCCTTGCCACTGGACTTTCATATTTGTTTCTAACTTGCAGTCAAGTCACCGGGTATATGACATAGAAATATATTTTCTAATATCATGCAATCAGTGCTATCCACTAGCAAACTTTTTTTGCAAACGTTTCTTTACAGAACATCACCGTAAACAAAAACACAAGATTGAAGGTAATATACATATAATGAAAAATTCATAATATAATAAAAATCCTCATTAATGGCAAAAATTACTTATAATTATGGGTCTGCTTGCTCAAGTGAGCAGCCATGTTGGAAATTTCTCTTAGCCCTTCGTTTGAAGTAAGGTCCTGAAAAATCTTCGTTTGGAGGGTTATCTAGCCCTTCCCCTTCCCCCTACCTCTCCAACCAAAAGAGAATTGAGACACCCCTACCCCTACACGTGAACGTGCCAAACAGAGGGGTAGGGGAAAGTGTAGGGGTAAGGGGTAGAACTGGGATTGGGCCTAAATATTCCTTGCATGGTCTTGCATTCGCCTCATGATTGATTCAATACACTGCATCCCAAAATACAATATATCGAGGTCATCATTCTGTTATAATTTCAATTGTTCATTTAACACACACTTTTACAAGAAAATACAACAGACACTACTAGGCCTTTAATTGCAAAAATTAAATCAAATTTAAATAAATAAATAACAATGACTTAAGTACAACAACTACATGAAAAGAACAATCAAAAGAGAGAAAACTTTTAGCGAATAAACATTTAAATCTTAAAAATGAATTTTAAAAGGTGACAAACATTAACCTCATCATGTCTGTGAGTGTCTATGCTGAAAACATAAGACATACGTGTGAAATGAGAAGTGGAGAAGACAAAACTGAACACAGTCACGCGATCACAAAAATAAATGTGTGAACATTAGTCATTTCTTCAGTTTATATTCCACTCTGCTCTGGGTTGATCTTTATTTCTCATCACGACTATTTTAACACATTTTTACATACATGTCTGTTGAACCTCTCAATCCACAGAAGTTTGGCCTGATCAAGTATCTCCATGGTGTTCAGTTATTATAGTCAATATTTGGTCCAGTGTTTTTCCACTTCCCACAAAACATAATCAAACTCCACAGACCAACTAAACCACCGACATCAGCTGCATCAGTCACTGAATCACCACATGAAAGAGTCTTGCTCTTTCAGCAAGAGATGAGTTCAGTACAACAATCTGAATGATTCACATCAACAAAACATGTATTTTGTGTGAATATAGTAGCAATTGATCAATTGAGAGCAGATGAGAGAGAAGAACTGCAAGTGTAGAGACACTTTAAGCTTTAAACACAATGTGGTTTAATGAACTTCTGTTTATATAAATGCTGATAAATTGTGCTTTGAGAAACTGAAGCTCTCAAGAGCCAAAAAGATCCTGATACTTCTGCTTTTACATGTGAACGTGTGTGAGAGAGATGGAGTGTGAAAACCACAGAAGAAACTGACCAGTGCTTTGGAAATTTTGTTTTTAATACTAAACAATAGCATTCAGATCTGCTTCATATAACATAATCAAATCATGTCATATATCACACATTTAAAAATGACAGAGCAGTAGAGCACACAGATAATGAGGCCTTGGACAGGATCTACAAATAAATGAATTCTGATGAATCAACATGACTGCCTTCTGCAGGATTACTGTTTTGAACAATTTTGAACCATTTATGACTGATTTTTAAGAGTTTATTGTAATTCTGAATGTCACTGTGTGAATAATTTAGACCGAAGGTCAAAGGTCAAACATCACTCCAAGAGAGAGAGAGCTAATTATTATGGGTTATTATTATAATTTAGGTAATTATTATAAATTATTATTATTATTATTTTTATTTTTTTTTGACCAATCTACATGTCAGAATCCTTTATAACCTTCAGATTCAGTCATTTTAACTCAGTTTAATGGTGTACAGATGGTACATCTCTCCTAAATACCCTGCTGGTATTGGCCGTATATGGAAAAACATTAATTTTACAGTCATAGGCCTTAAAAACTGACATGTGAAAACATTTTCACATAAACTCTTTTTTTTAACAGCAATCCTAACTATTTAGTATTTCCATAATGTCAAAAATATCTTTATTTTATTTATTTATTTTGTTATCACTGATCCAGATCACAATCAGTAGAAGCTGCTGTGAAAACCTCAGTATCTGTGTTTGATCAGAAAATATCATCAGATATTACATTTCCTCACTGAACTCTAATTAATGTCTATTATAGTAAAGGCCAACAGTATATATAATATAATTTGTACAGTACATGTATTTTCATGGCTTGTGGCGTGCTTTGTTTTCTCTCTTCTCTTCCGGTCCATGATCACCTCTGCTGGTAGATGTTGTAACTGTCCGGGGACACAAGGCAACTTCCTTCTCTGAAGGCCATTCAAACAAATATGTGTAGTTTGTTGTAAGAAATGTTTTTGCAGACAACATGTGATATTGCAAATATTTCATTATATTTTATTCGCTACTAATTATTTTTTGGATGTTTTCATGATGATGTTGTACAGCAACATGTGACTTTCCTAATTCAGATGATGCTGTTTAAACTCCCTCTTGTGACTGAATATGAAAATCGCTCCTCACTTTGATGGTTTAGTCATTTAGGAGCTAATGTGTGGACAGATTAATTATCACTTTGTTTCTTTGATCGTTTGTACATTAATTAACAATCATGTTGATATTTCTCATGTGTTGTTTGTGTTTCACGCAATATTAGCCAAACATGCCCTTCTTCTTCTTTTTCTTCTTCTTCTTCTTCTTCACAGAAAACGGCTGCTTGAAATGTGGAATGTGTATGTTTTTTATCATTTATTGGATTTTTTTTTTTTAACAGTGATTTAGAAATATAAAATATGAAAAGTAAACTTGAATTATTTAAAATTATTTTAAGTAGTAATGCTTATTAACGTTATAAATGTATTTATTTTATTTTTAATATTTATATTGCACCATTCACACATGTACAATGTAAGACAGGGATCATGTCTCACTAACATTTCACATTTCTTTTTTCTTCTACTGCCATCTTGTGCTGAAAAACAGGAAGTGCATTTAAAAGCCTTTTCACAGCAGCACTTGAATCGTAATAAATATTGTATATATGGTACTTTTAAACTGTAAAATAATAATAACAACAAAAAAATGTGAGCTGCAAAATAATTTAACATCTGGTCATATCCAGTCAACTCTGTTGATTTGATTTTGTAATTTTGTTCTTTTTAAAAATGATTCATATTTTTTTTTTTTTTTTTTTTTACCAAGCAGATGCTTTTGTCAAAATTAATAAAACAAAAGCGTGAATAAAAAGGCACTATAATACGGGTTGCATATCTGACATTCAGATCTGATTATATTTGAGGGTGAGAAATATTAACTTTAGAACTTTAGAATATATTTAAATAACATATTTAATTTAAATCATTTTAAATATTTATACACATACATACACATTTGTTTTGTAATATAGCAATAATATAATACATGTATGTTTCTTGATTAATCTACAATCAACAATGCTTTTTAAATGCAAGTTTAAAAACAGCTCAACACACAGACTCATTTCTCACTTTTACTAGACAGATTCTAGAGGCTCATGAAAACTGAAAAATGTTTTTTTTTGTTGTAGATACCCTCCTGCTCATTTACTCCATCCAGATCCTTACTCATTCACATGTCTTTCTGTGCAACCTGAATAAAAATAGAAATAAAATGTGTGAAATAATTTCAATGCAGAAGAATTAATTGCAGAAACAGAACAGAATGTATGAAGAAGAACTGTGATTGTTATTACATTGTTATTGACATTTCACCTGTGACATATACAAAGATTTTTCTGCACAAGGTTCTTCCTCTGCTAAGGATCAGTAGTTTATAGAGTCCAGCATCACTAGTTCTGATGTTGTTGATGGTCAGTGATCCAGTCGTCTCGTCCAGCTTCAGTCTGCCTTTAAAGTTCTCATCAGCATCTTCATGTTTAGTGATCACTCTGGTCTCTCCATTAAGTTCAACTTTAATATCAGCTATTTGAGTGTCTTCAGCTCCAAACAGCCACTGTATCTCATCATCTGTCTGTATTACAATATCAGTCTCCAGAATGACAGAATCTTCTTCATTAACTGTCAGTGTCTTCGCTGCATGTCACAACAGCACAAAGACGAAAAAGGAGAAAGAAGAGAAAGTCAGTAAAGCTTCATTAAAGATGTGTGTGTTTGTACATACGAGAGCAAGTATAGGTAAGAATGAGGAATTTCCTTTTCTTGTATAGTTTCTTTAAGTTATACTGAACTTTATTTTTGTGTTGTTGTGAAGATGTTTGAGTTTCGGTGTGTATATGATATACTGAGAGTTTCATCAAATTAAATGGTGAAATGCTCATGATGTGAACTCTTATAGCACTTCTGCTGATGAAGTTCACCTTATATGAACTACACTTTACACATCTTCAGCTGAGACCTTTAAAGAGCAGGTCAAATGGGTTTTCTGAAAAATGTCTTTTTTGCAGTTATCCCTCAATGTAAACAGTATGCAAAGTTGGTAAGCCATTATACATAAATATAGGGCTGCACAATAAATCAAAATGAAATCACAATTGCGATTAATCATGTCATATTATGTTGTATCTTTCAGTGAAGCATGGTTCTGCTTTCATTGATTCACTGTGACTAATAAACACACGAATATGACAATGTATGGTATAGTTCTTCTTATTATAAATTTCCTTATAATACATCATATAATGCAATGCCTTTATAACTGCTTAAAATACTATGCGTGCCTTATTTTGTGTAAAAAGCCACATCAGCTCACAGAATGATTTATTTCAAACACTCAACGGATGTTATGAAGTGAATTTGGAGTAAAAACATGTTATTAAATGTGGTATTTTCACGTGCTTTAAGATGTAGCAGCATTTCTACACAGAGCCGTAGTTCACTGAGAAGTTACGCAAACAGCTGTCATTATCACAAATGATTTCTTTTGATTTCATAATTTGCATAATGATTAAATTGCCTGCGATAATGTACTGTAACGGGGTGAAGAAGCACACAACTCGGATTGCAGTGGAAGAGAGCCCCGGAGGGTGGATTTATTCAATATCGTGCAATGACAGAAACAAAACGGTGCAAAGCGTGAATAATCCGGTGTCCTCTGGGTTGAGCTCGGTGCACGGTGGGGTGAGTTCCAAGTGGGGGCCGACCGGGCTAAGAGCTGCTCTCTGAAAAACAAGAGTGAAACGTTAGTTTCAGTCGTCTGCTCGGGAGACATGTCTCATCTCTTTCCTCGTTGACGCTGCTTATGTAGCCCGGCCTTGATTGAGAGCAGCCGTGCCCGATCGGTCCGTGATGACGATCGCCAGGTGCTGTGCATTTGTTTCCCCGGCGACGCTGACAGGCAATCGGGACGCTCGTCACACTCCCCCCCCCAACCGTCGTCCTGGTCCTGTTTGTGAAGATGGAGCGATAACAGTGGGGAAATTAAGGGAGGGTGGGGAGTGACCCCTGACAGACCTGCGAAAGCTGACCAGATCCTGGAGAGGCCATCTGCGTTGGCGTTGGAGACTCCTGAACGGTGTTGCACGTCAAAGTGGAAGTCCTGGAGTGCGAGAAACCAGTGGGTTACCCGACCGTTGGTTTCCTTCTTTCTGGCCATCCACTGGAGTGGAGCGTGGTCGGTGATAAGGGTAAACTTTCTTCCCAGGAGGTAATAGCGCAACTCCAGGACTGCCTACTTAACGGCTAAGGCTTCTTTCTCCACTGCCACGTAGTTTCGCTCTGGCTTGGTCAGCTTCCGGCTGATGTATATCACAGGGTGTTCTTGGCCATCGGTTACCTGGGATAGGACTGCACCCAGTCCTGTATCTGAGGCATCTGTTTGCACCAGGAAGGGGCGGGTGAAGTCTGGGGCTCTCAGGACCGGTTCCGAGGTTAAGGCTTTTTTCACCCGTTGAAAGGCTCTCTCGGCTTCCGGGCTCCACTCGATCTTCTCCGGCTGCCCCTTCCTGGTCAGGTCTGTCAAGGGGGAGGCTATAGAGGAGAAGTTAGGGATGAAGCATCGGTAGTACCCCGCCAACCCCAAAAAAGCTCGTACCTGGGTTTTTGTGGATGGTCTTGGAGCAGCATGCACGGCTTCCACCTTCTTTGGTTGAGGTTTTATCAACCCTCTCCCCACTTGATACCCCAGGTACTTGGCTTCGGATAAGGCGAGATGACATTTCCGGGGGTTGGCGGTGAGGCCGGACCTCCGCAGCTCCGTTAGCACCCTCCGCAGATGGCTAAGGTGTTCATCCCAATGCTCCGAATGGATGACCACGTCGTCAATATAAGCAGCTGCATAGGATTGATGGGGTCGGAGGACGACATCCATAAGCCGTTGGAACGTGGCTGGGGCCCCGTGGAGGCCGAACGGAAGAAACTTATATTGCCAGTGTCCACTGGGTGTGGAGAAAGTGGTCTTTGGTTTGGCATCTTTGGCTAGTGGCACCTGCCAATAACCCTTGGTGAGGTCTAGAGTGGATATGAATCTGGCCCTTCCCAGACGGTCCAGCAACTCATCCACTCGGGGCATTGGGTAGCCATCGAATTCAGAAACTTCATTTAGTTTTCGGAAGTCATTACAAAAGCGGAGGGTGCCGTCGGGTTTGGGGACCATTACAATGGGGCTGGACCACGGGCTGCGGGACGGCTCGATCACCCCTAACTTAAGCATTTGTTGCACCTCCTCTTCGATTGCCTGCCGACGAGCCTCTGGGACCCTATAAGGCCGCTGCCGAACAATTACCCCTGGTGATGTCCGAATCTCATGGTGAAGAATGTTGGTCTGCCCGGGGAGATGAGAAAAGACATCGGAGAACTGGCCAACCAGGTGCCGAAGCTCCGTCTTCTGGACCGGCGACAGGTGGGGGTTCATGTCCACAACAGCAGGCTCAGCTTGGGCTAGCGCAGCGAGCTGTTCCCTGGTCCCGACCCACCTCTTCAGCAGGTTGATATGGTATAACTGCTCGGCACGTCTTCTTCCTGGCTGTCTTACTCGATATGTAACTGGTCCTATTTTCTCTGTTACAGTATAGGGGCCCTGCCAGGTGGCCAAGAACTTACAGGCTGCGTTCGGGACCAGGACCATAACTCTATCTCCGGGGTGGAATTCACGGGGCTGCGCTGGCCGGTTGTAGTGTCGCTGTTGAGCCTGCTGGGCTTTGGTGAGATGTTTCTTCACCAAGGGCATTACTCGCTCAATCCGCTCTCGCATCTCCCTTACGTGCTCGACAACAGTGCGAAGGGGGGCTGGTTGACGCTCCCAGGCTTCCCGGGCCACATCCAGCAGCCCTCGGGGTTGTCGGCCAAACAGCAACTCAAAGGGGGTAAATCCGGTGGAAGCCTGGGGGACCTCTCTGACTCCGAACAGCACGTAAGGGAGCATCAGGTCCCAATCTTTCTTGTCTTCCGCTGCCACTCGTCGTAACATCTGTTTTAATGTTTGGTTAAATCTTTCGACCAAACCATCCGTTTGAGGATGGTAGACACTTGTGCGGACTTGTTTTACCTTGAGGAGGTGAGCGAGGTCAGCCATGAGCCTGGACATGAACGGTGTCCCCTGGTCGGTCAGAATCTCCGATGGCAGCTCGACGCGGCTGAACAACAGGAATAGTTCATGGGCGATGTTCTTAGCCATGGCCTTGCGAAGAGGAACAGCCTCTGGATATCGAGTCGCATAATCCACTATGACCAAAATATGCTCGTGGCCCCGGGCAGATTTCGGCAACGGCCCTACAAGATCCATCCCGATTCGCTCGAAGGGCACCTCAATGATGGGAAGTGGAATTAGCGGGCTGGGGGGAGGTTTCCGTGGTGAAGTTTTCTGGCAGGTCGGGCAGGCTTCGCAGAATCGCCTTACTTCTGCCTCTAGTCCCGGCCAGTGAAAACGGTCCCGGATTCTCTGTGTGGTGTTATGTATTCCCAGATGTCCCGCCAGAGGGTGTGAATGAGCGAGCTCCAGAACCGTCTCCGTCTTCGTCTTCGGAACCACTAGTAACTGTTTTTCCTCCCCCCTCCGCTGGGCAACACAATAGAGCAGGCCATTTTGGACGACGAAATATGGGAGAGTATGGGGTCCCGGTTGAGCCTCCTGTCCCTCGATGATTTTGACTTGGGTCCAACAGTGCTTCAGCCGATCGTCGGCGTGTTGTTCTTTTGCGAAGCTGCTACTTCCGGACACCTGTTGGAATACTTCGAAGAACAGGTTAGCGTTTTGGGAAGGGGACTCACCATCTCTCCCACTATCTGCGGTCGCCAGGGCAGGCATTCGTCGTCTGGCTGGTTTTTGGGTTCGGCGGTTTCCCTTCTTCCTGGCAGGCCGAGAGGTCAATAGGGAATCCAGCCCCAGCCAGTCTCTCCCTAGCAACACTGGTACGGGAAGATCCTTCATAACTCCGACTTCTACCGGCCAGGACCCGACGGTTGATGTAATATTGACTCTGCAAGCCGGTACCTGTCGGGTGTCACCATGTACACAAGTTACTGGTAAATAGGTTTTGGCAGAGAAAGGCTGAGAAATTACCCGGGGTTGCACCAGAGAGACTGCACTGCCGGAGTAATGGGTAAGACCGCCCATTGACCCTCACGTGGACCTCCGGCGTCGTTGCTGGGGGGTCCTGGTGTATCGTGCAGCCTGCCAGCCAGGCCCGAGGATGGGATTCATGCCCCTCCGTGGGCATAGGCTCATCTCTGTTCGGGGAAACCGCCGGCCTGCTTATTGGTCGCCCGTTGCCCTCCGGCGTGCGTCGTTCCGGGACCACCCTCCGGGGATACGGCGGCGCGCGCTCTGCTCCGTCTCGCTTCTGGGTAGCGTCCGCCAGCTCGACCGCCTCCACCATCTCCGCTAGAGTGGACGGGTTCCGCATACCCACCGCCTGTTGATGGGAACGAGGAAGAGCCCGAAGAAAACGATCTATGGTGACTTTCTCGATGATCTGGGCTGCGGTGGGGTCCCCAGCCGAGAGCGAGTGTTGGGCCAGTCGATGAAGTTCAGCTGCTTGTGTTCGAACCGGTAAGCGGGGTCTATAGTTCCAATCATGAAATTGCTGAGCTGCACAAATGGAAGACAGCCCTATACGGCCAAGAATTTCTTTTTTTAATTCTCCATAATTGGTGGCTGCCTCAGGTGGTAGCATGAAGTATGCCCGTTGTGCCTCGCCAGTTAGTAATGGCACTAGTAGCCTCGCTCATTCATCACGTGCCCAACGCTCTCGTGTCGCCGTCGTTTCGAACATTTGTAGAAAATATTCCACATCATCATTTTCGGTAATTTTAGGCAGCAGCTGAGTGGCTCTCGTCTGAGGGTCGGGAAGGGGAGTTCGTTGGGCGGTGGAGGTTCGGAACGCTAAAAGCACCTGCTCCACGCGATCCTGTCGGGAAATGAGATGTTCTGCCATCTGCTGCTGGCGGACGCTAATATCCGTCAGCTGTCGGATGATCTCTTCCATTTAAAGTCTTGGTATTGCGGGAGCGGCGCCGCCTGGAAAAGAGAGAAAAAAACGAAGCAGAGTGAGGGAATGTTGTGATGTTATCCGCGTTGTTTACCTCTTCTTCATGCCCGCATTCTCCACCAGTGTAACGGGGTGAAGAAGCACACAACTCGGATTGCAATGGAAAAGAGCCCCGGAGGGTGGATTTATTCAATATCGTGCAATGACAGAAACAAAACGGTGCAAAGCGTGAATAATCCGGTGTCCTCTGGGTTGAGCTCGGAGCACGGTGGGGTGAGTTTCAAGTGGGGGCCGACCGGGCTAAGAGCTGCTCTCTGAAAAACAAGAGAGAGTGAAACGTTAGTTTCAATCGTCTGCTCGGGAGACATGTCTCATCTCTTTCCTCGTTGACGCTGCTTATGTAGCCCGGCCTTGATTGAGAGCAGCCGTGCCCGATCGGTCCGTGATGACGATCGGCAGGTGCTGTGCATTTGTTTCCCCGGCGACGCTGACAGGCAATCGGGACGCTCGTCACAGTACGCAATAGCTTTTTAGTGAATTATGGTTCTGTGTACTAAATGCTGCTCCATCTGAAAGGACCTGCTGGAGATTTACTAATTACACAACTGGTTTCACTGAAAAAAATGCACATGACAATCGCCTTTGTGGGGTCTCAGAGAAGAGAACAACTCAAACAATCTTCTGTGAGCCATTTGGGCGACCATAAAAACACATTGAGGACTTACATGAAGCCAACGCGTCTTGACCAGTTCCTGTCCTACACCGACTTCTCACCTCAGGGGTGAACCAGCAATAGACTAATCAATTCAGGAGGACAGAGAACTCTTGTTCTCTGCTGTGACCACTTAAAACCACAAGGGCCTATCATCACCTTTTGACCAGCCTTGGTCAGACCCATGTAAGAAACACAGGAAAAGGCTAATTTACAGACACTCCCCCTTTTCTGAGACTAGCCATGGAATAGATGGTCAGTGTAACTGGTGACCAGCTATGCATAAATCTATAATCGAATAAACGGGAAGACAGACTTACAATGACAGCTCCCCATCCTGCAGGGCTCACAGGACCCATCCAGCATGACTCTCATGACCCTTTGGACCTCCTGTGTCCCCCTCCTCTCACATTCCTCATGCACACTCTCCCTCTGCCCCATTGAATTTGAATTCGAATTACATCACGAATTACATTTACATTACAAGTTTGGAAGGACAATTATTCGAGTATTGCTATTAGAGCAACAATATGAGTAGTTCTTACAGGCACATAACGTATCAAATATGATTTATGGCCTGATTTATGACTGGATTTATGACCGGACATATGACTCTGTCATCGTTTGATGGACAGGTAGACATATGTCTAGTGTGTACATGAGTGAATTTATGGCTGAATTTATGTGTTTATGACCCCTCTGTCACTCTGACTGGCATGTCACCAGGCTCCTGTCAGCTCTGAGTGACATGACAGTTTTTGTGTAAATCAAAAGATCAAAACAGATGTTAGATTTGACTTTAATTGGATTTCTGAGTGGTTTTATGAGCAGTTTTATGATGTTTTATCTCATCCGCTTCCCTGGTGTTTTATGGTGTAGCTTCTTCCAGACCTTTTGGTAACAGTCTGGGGTTTTGGGTTTCATCTTGATTGTGGAAAAATGGCTGAGTAAATGTGTGTGTATTGCCAACTCAAGAGGATCAGTTTGTTGTAAGATCACTACGGTATATGCTAATGTTTAGATACCAGCCTACTGGGGCCCAT
>NW_026127561.1:0-20360 GCF_022985175.1 Labeo rohita
TAAGGATCCATCCACTGGCCCAAACGCGGAGTCCAGTTGTCTGGTTGAAGGTTTAATGCATGTTCGGTCTTTTCACAGCGCTTCTGCAAAGTTCGCTTAATTTATCAGGATTTAGTTTCATTTTTAATCTAGCTCCATGTTTAATCTGACTCCAATTTCATATGATCGTTAGAATTTAGGTGTTCAATTTAGGCTGATCGCAAATATCAATTAAGTATTAATTTAAATATCTGATTATTTCAGACAAAAAGTGTAGTTTACTTTTAGTCTTCGCCGGTACAACTTGCTAACATCAGTGATAGACAGAAATCAGGGGGTCTCAGATGAAGTGCCTACTGCTCCATTCAATCCTGAGCCTGCTGTTTGCTCTATCCTGGTCGTAATTCGCGGTAGCACCAGCCTCCTCACAATCTACTGGAAATAATGATTTCAGACGAGTCTAAAATGAATCAAATAATACCATTTTATTTGTCAGGTAAAAATGTATCATGCCAATTACATAGTTTAACAATGAAAATCCAATTAAATTCAGTTCCAATTAAAATGAATACATAACATCAATTACTCCAAGATAAATCTAAGAGTGAGAGATGCATACCTGACCACATAGAGATACACAGCAGCATGTGAGAGATTTGGAGGCAAAGCTCCAGAGACTCTCACACACAGTGTGGGGTTCTTCTGAATACAGAATCCCAAAGTAATGTTTTGTCACTTCACTTATATACCCAGACCAAAACAAACGAATCTTCCAATCAGTTGTAAAAACATAAAAGACCTTTTGGCTTGTCAGGAGATCTCATGACCCAGGGTCACACCTGGCTGGAGATTCTCCCCCGACCCTAAGGGGAAAACACACCCCTCAGCAGCAAAACACAATTCTACAAAAGTGTTCAGTCTTCCTCATAATATAAGTGACTTCTGTGAGATTGAAACCATTTTACCAATCGCACGGAGACCTTTAGAATGATACCAAACATGAAAGGGAAACTTCAACATATTCACAAAATGTAACACATGTAGTATATGGACATTCTCAGTGACTTTCAGTGGAACCTTTTGGGGGAAAAGTGTGAGATGCAGGAGGGGAGAGGAGAGGGAGGAAGGGGGTTGTAAATGAGCAAAAGGGGTGGTGTTGTTTGCCCTCTTTGAAGATCTCTTCTCCAGATTAGTTTTATTGTTTTGTTGCATGGCATCTGTTTTTGTCGGGGTTCCCGGACTTTAAATTCATGAGGAAATAATTTCACATCTTACATAAGCAGTAGTGTTTGCACATCTGTGTATATACAGTTGAAACAACATGCAGTCTAGTGCATGTGATTGATGTGAGGATATGCTGACAACATATGGACATGAGAACAGGTTTCAATAAAAAGGCATTTGTGTTTGTATACACTTTAACCGCGGTTTACCATATTTAGCTGCGCAACCTCAATGTCCATTTATTTGTAACATTTTCATTAGCAGTGCTAGTGTGTGGTTGATTTCAGTTGTTGGCAGTGTTATAGATGCTACTTTTTGAATTGCTTAATCAAATAAGTGTGTGAAGTTATGTCAATGAACATTATCAAATGACAAATGCCACTATTAAGCAGGTCGGCGTGGTATCCCAGGCACACCATAGTCATAGGCCACTACATTTAAATTTACATTTAGTCATTTAGCAGACACTATTATCCAAAGAGACTCACAAATGAGGACAATAGAAGTGAAGGGATCCACTCACTGGCCCGAAAGCTAAGTCCAGTGATCTGGTTGAAGGTTTAATGCATGTTCTGTCTTTTCACAGCGCTTCTGCAAAGTTCACTTGATTTATCAAGATTTAGTTTCAATTTTAATCTGGCTCCGTATTAATCTGACTCCAGTTTCAAATGATCATTAAATTTGATCATTCCAGACATTCCATATTTTCAATTATTCGTTCGATGGGGGACCTAATGTCTCATTTGAGTTTGGCGCCGATCTCATGATTTTACTCAGAGGTTGTGGGTGACTAATACCTGCTTTGCCAGCCGCTTACTGCTTGCTCTAAACAAAAAGTATAGTTTACTTATTTTATTCCCGCACAACTTGTTAACATCATCAATAGACCGGAATCAGGAGGTCTCAGAAGATGTTCTTACTGCTCCGTTTAATCATGAGCCTCCAGTTTGCTCTCGCAAGGCACTGTATACAGCCAAGGTAAAGTATTCATACACAATTTTTCACATTTTATGTTGCAGCCTTATGTTAAACTACTTTAAATTACTTTCTTCCCCACATCAATCTACACTCCCTACTCCATAATGCCAAAGCAAAAAATAGGTTTTTAACATTTGTGCAAATTTATTAAAAATAAAAAACTGAAAAGATCCCGTTGCATAAGTATTCATACCCTTTTCTGGGGCACTCGAAATTTAGCTCAGGAGCATTCATATTGCTTCTAGATGTTACTACACTTGGAGTGGAGTTAAACTGGGGCAGATTCATTTGAATGAGTATAATTTAGAAAGGCACACACCTCTCAGAAAAGGTCTAACATCTAAAAATGCATATCAGAGCAAAAACCGAGTCCTGAGGTCAAGATAACTGCCTGTAGAGCTCAGTGACAGACTTGGTTAAGGCAATGATCTAGGGAAGAGTTCAGAAAAAAAATCTGCTGCATTGAAGATTCACAGAAGCATGTAGCCTCCATTATCCACCATGGAAGACGATTGGAACAACTAGGACTCTAGAAAGTGTCTGCCAGCCCCCATCCAAGCGGACAGAGCTTGGGAGGTGAAAAGGTGAGGCAAAGAAGGGCAGATAATTGCCAAATGCAGATGTGCAAAGCTTGTCACATCAGACCCAAAAAGACTTGATGCTGTAAAGGTGCTTCAACTATGTACTGAATACTTATGCAATGTACTTATTTCAGTGTTTTATTTTTAATACATTTGTAAAATTTGCAAATCTGTTTTTTGCTTTGTCATTATTATGGTGTATGGAGTGTAAATTGATGTGGGGAAAAACTAATTTAAAGCAGTTTAACATAATGCTGCAAGAAAACAAAATGTGAAAAAAATGAAGGGGTATGAATACTTTTGCAAGGCACTGAATTTGTGGTAACAGAAAATCTCCTCACAATTTACTAGTCCTAATGATTTCCAGAAATATCAGAATAAATCAAATATAACATTTTATGTGTCAGGTAAAAATATATCATGCCAATTACATAATTAAACAATGAGAATCCAATTCAATTTCAATTTCGATAAATGTATAACATTGTTTGCTCAACGATGAATCATAAGAGTGAGAGATGCATACCTGACTATCAGAGAGAGACACTGCAGCATGAGAGAGACCTGGAGGTTTAGCTCCACAGACTCACACACGCACACAGTGTGGGGGTTCTTCTGACTGCAGAATCCCAAGGTAGTGTTATTTTGACTTAAATACTCCAAACCAGAACCAACTAATCTTCCAACCAGTTGTAAAAACACAAAGACCTTTTGGTTTGTCAGGAAATCTTGCGACCCAGGGTCACACCTGGTTGGAGATTGTCATCTGACCCTAAAACATACCCCTTAGCAGCAAATCCAATAAAAGTTTTCAATCTTTCTTAAAATATAACTGACTGCTGTGAAATTGAGACCATTTTACCAATCGAACAGAGACCTTTAGAATGATACCAAACATGAAGGGGAAAAACAATATATTCTCAAGTCAAGTCAAGTCAAGTCAAGTTTTATTTATAGAGCACAAGTTTAACACAACCGTAGTTGATCCAAAGTGCTTTACAACAATAAACAGCAAAAAATAAAACAAATATAAGAGCAATTAAAATAAAATTCATAACACAACAATTTAACACAAATTAATTTTGCAAAATACATGCACAACATCACCCAAATGCTAATAAGTAAAAATATGTCTTTAAGCTCTGATGTGCAATGGTAAACTGTTCCAGAGTTTTGGGGCAACTACTGAAAAAGCCCGATCACCCTTTGTTTTACAACGTGAGCGGGGGACGGATAGTAGTAACTGATCATTAGATCTTAAAGACCTAGAAACTGCATAAGGTGTGATAAGATTACAGATATAGTCTGGGGCAGAATTATGCAATGCCTTATATGCAAAAAGAAGAATCTTAAAATCAACTCTAAATTTTATAGGGAGCCAGTGCAATGAAGCAAGAACAGGGGTGATGTGATCCCTTTTCTTAGTTCCTGTTAAGAATCTGGCTGCCGCATTTTGAACCATCTGTGACCGAGAGAGTGTAGATTGAGGTAGGCCAACGTACAGAGAGTTACAGTAATCCAGACGAGAAGAAATTAACGCATGAATTACAATTTCAAGATCTTTATTGGATAAAAAGTGTTTCACCTTAGCCAATGATCTGAGATGAAAAAAAACTACTCTTTACAACTGTATTTATATGCTTGTCAAAGTGAAGAAAAGGATCGAGATGGACTCCAAGAGTCTTTACGTAGTCATGTAGGTTGTTACTTAGAGAACCTAACTGTGTTTTGATAGAGTTGTTAGTAACAGCAGGGCCCAGTAGCAACACCTCGGTTTTATTTTCATTAAATTGCAAAGAGTTTTTTGCCATCCAGGTCTTGACTTCACTAAGACATGACAAAAGATGATCAAATGAAAAATCATTTCCTGGTTTGAGTGGAAAATATAATTGGAGGTCATCGGAGTAAAAATGATAATTAATGTTATGTTTCTGGAGAATTGAGCCCAAAGGAAGCATATAAATGGAGAACAAAAGAGGCCCAAGAATGGATCCCTGTGGAACACCACACTGGATAGGTGCAACGGGAGAAGTAAAAGATCCAATATTTACAGAGAAAGTTCTCCCCTTTAAATATGAGGCAAACCACTCTAAGGCTAAACCCTGCACCCCGACAACACACTCAAGTCGGTTCAGAAGAATATTATGATCAACCGTATCAAATGCAGCACTTAAGTCCAGGAGTATTAAGATAGCAGAAGATCCAGAATCAATAGACAGCAGAATGTCATTTGTGACCTTCAGCAATGCAGACTCGGTACTATGCAATGCTCTAAAACCAGATTGAAACAAAAATATTCTCAAGATATATGGATGGTGTATGGATCTTCTTAGTGAAACTTTTCAGGGAAAAGTGTGGGAATGAGAGGCGGAGGAGCCAGAGAAGAGAAGAGGGTCATAAATGAGCAAGGAGATAAGTTCAGAGAAAGTTGGAGAATGAGCCTATTTCCAAAAAAAGTGGAGTGTTCAATAAGATGAAAGATGAAAAACATTAATACAGACACTTACTGAACAGATGTTTTTTTAACAGGCTAAATCTGAGGGCACACTTTTTGAGAGGTTAAATAATCTCAAACTAAACTGGAAAATTGACACACTTGTGTCTACCATCATACTGAAGTCATGGCCAAGAGACCGCAATGGAGGCTATCTGGAGGATGAAGAAGCTGTTCTTCAACATCTACTGGGCTGGCCAGCAGCTAAGAATATCTTTCAGCTTAATGGTATGATATGGATTCCCTCTGCATACTGGATCATCATTCTGAGACAGAAACAATCTTAAAGAAACATATGTAATGTTTATATACTCTTATAATATATAGATATGCATTTTTTTACTCTGTAGGTTCTGATGAAAAACTGATCAGTCAGCTTTCTGAAAAAGCTAAAGAGAAATTTACCATGGCAATATCATCATTCACAAAAATTTCAAATCAACTTGTATCAGGGAAAATAAAAATAAAGCTCCTCAAGCACATCCTGCGAAACAAGCCTGCTTATCTTGACCTGCTTCATTTAGGTAAAATATGACATGTATGATACTTCCCTTTTACATACTGTAAAAAAAAGTCATAACCTTACTGTTTTTTTTTTTTTTCTCTCAGATTGTTTTTGTGACAATGAACAATACAGGGACACCAATGCCATGAAGAGGCTTCTTGACTGTAGACAAGAGGAGGTGAAGGCGATTTATCATGAGAAATCACTGGTGGATTCTCTCATTACAATATGCCGCAATCTACAGGAACATCTAAAGGGTACAAGCTTTCTTTTAAACACCTGACAATAAAAGATTTTAATATTATGTTAATATTAATATTTATTATTATGTTTCTATTTTATTTACAGTTGATTTTGAAGGGTTGAACGACAAATGCCGAAATGACATTGATGAGACGGACTTGGACAAGTTTGTGGATGTTTGTTTATTAAATAAAACTTTCTCTGCAATAGGAGTAGTCTACTACTTTGAGCTTAAAGATAATGTTCGATCTATGGCAGAGGTCCTTTACACCTTCAAAGATAGCTTCATCTTCAGAATGTGTTGGAAAAATGAGGCAACAAAGTTTGCTAAAAATAATGAAGCCGTTCCTTCAAAGAGCGATTTGGTTATCACACTCAAAGAGCTTCACAGTGACATATTTACGCCATGCTACAACACCTACAAAAACATATACACAACACTTAAAGAGGGCAGCATCACTTTTAAAACTATTGATGTCAAATTTAGAGCCTACAAGGGAAAAATTAAAGAACTGGAAGCAGAATTTGCAAACTTATGCCAACTAGATCTCAATGATGACCAACGTTGGGTCAAAACAAGAGTCTATCAGATTGAGCAGTACCATGAGCTTCATCTGGCAGTACAGTCAGTGGAGGTGGTCAAGATGGTCAAACAAACACTCGGCCTACAAGGAGACTTTCAAATCTTGGACAAGTTGCTTAACACTGTAAGTCATCATATGGACAATTTTATTATAGATAAATAAGGTAAATGAGGAATTAATGATTAACCCACAAAGCTGTCTGTCTTTCAGAGACACAAGGATTTTAAAGAGGAGCATCTTGACAGCATTGATGAGGAGTTGGTGGAGGCAAAAAATGTGCTTGTGGATATCACAGAACCCCGTAGATTGTGCCTTCAGGAGCTCAGCCTCAGAAAGAATTTTGTGTCATGGGTAAAAGAGGATCTTAGAGGTAAATGTGTGTTTACACCGGAATACTATTTTATAATTATTTTATAACTTTTGTAAGCAAATGTTATTCCTCTTTATCACTTCAGACATCAACGGGTCGAAAGTCTTTGTTGATTTGGCTTCAATCTCTGCTGGAGAGAACGATATGGAAGTGGATCGTGTGGCCTGTTTTCATGATGCAGTTCTTGGCTACTCCTCAGTGCTCTATGATTTGAATCCAGATGTTGACTTCAAACTTTTCAAAGAGATGCTGAAGAAACTATGGAAGGCACTTGACAATGACCACAACCTCCCAAAGAAACTGGTGAGCGAATCTGTTAGCTTTTAAAACCCAGTAAAAGAAAGCAGGATTTCTCACATTCTTGTTCATCAACATTTTCTCTGATTTCAGCGTGACTCTGCAAGACACTTAGAATGGTTGAAAGCAGTCAAGGACAGTCATGGGTCAGTAGAAACCTCCTCTATGTCTTTGGCCTCAGCTATCAACATGAACGGCGTCTACATAATCAGTGCACAAAATCAAAAGGTTTGTCATTACTACATTATCATTACATACTGATGAAATGCAATGACATTTTAAAATGAATTTTGTCATCATTTAGGCAAAATTTTGTCATTTATTTATATATATACATATATATATATACAGTGAGGTCAATAAGTATTTGATCACCCTGTGATTTTGCAAGTTCTCTTACTTAGAAATCATGGAGGGGTCTACAATTTTCAGCATAGGTGCATTTCCACTGTGAGAGACAGAATCTAAAAAAAAAAATCCGGAAATCACATTGTATGATTTTTTTTTTTTTTTTTTTTTTTTTTTTTTAAAGGGGTCATCGAGTGCAAAACTAACTTTTCCAAGTTGTTTGAACATTAATGTGTGTTGACAGGTTGTGTACACAACCACCCTACAATGATAAAAATTGTATTTTTTTAATCTTTAAAAGTAATACCCCCTCTTTAAAATCAGCTCATTCTCAGCTTCTTGTTGTTGTGATGAAATACATTTGATTGACATGAGCGTCTTACCTTAGCCCTGCCCTCACCAAGCTGAAACAGTCCCAAAACGACAGTCATTGTGTGACTCAGGTGCAGAAGCAGACTCTAATTGAGCGATTGAGGTGTTCTGTTGTTGGATGTAATACTGAACACAGCAGTCGTCATTTACTGAAGATGCAGAGGAAAACGTTACTTTTAACGTTACACTTTTAAAAGGAAAGCGTGATTTACATATGCCTCTGTAAGGATCCATCCACTGGCCCAAACGCGGAGTCCAGTTGTCTGGTTGAAGGTTTAATGCATGTTCGGTCTTTTCACAGCGCTTCTGCAAAGTTCGCTTAATTTATCAGGATTTAGTTTCATTTTTAATCTAGCTCCATGTTTAATCTGACTCCAATTTCATATGATCATTAGAATTTAGGTGTTCAATTTAGGCTGATCGCAAATATCAATTAAGTATTAATTTAAATATCTGATTATTTCAGACTCACTATACTTTCAGCCTCCTCACAATCTACTAGAAATAAGGATTTCAGACGAGCCTAAAATGAATCAAATAATAACATTTTATTTGTCAGGTAAAAATGTATCATGCCAATTACATAGTTTAACAATGAAAATCCAATTAAATTCAGTTCCAATTAAAATGAATACATAACATCAATTACTCCAAGATAAATCTAAGAGTGAGAGATGCATACCTGACCACATAGAGATACACAGCAGCATGTGAGAGATTTGGAGGCAAAACTCCAGAGACTCTCACACACAGTGTGGGGTTCTTCTGAATACAGAATCCCAAAGTAATGTTTTGTCACTTCACTTATATACCCAGACCAAAACAAACGAATCTTCCAATCATTTGTAAAAACATAAAAGACCTTTTGGTTTGTCAGGAGATCTCACGACCCAGGGTCACACCTAGCTGGAGATTTCCACCCGACCCTAAGGGGAAAAACACACCCCTCAGCAGCAAAACACAATTCTACAAAAGTGTTCAGTCTTCCTCATAATATAAGTGACTTCTGTGAAATTGAGACCATTTTACCAATCGCACTAAGACCTTTAGAATGATACCAAACATGAAAGGGAAACGTCAACATATTCACAAAATGTAACACATGTAGTATATGGACATTCTTAGTGACTTTCAGTGGAACCTTTTGGGGGGGAAAAGTGTGAGATGCAGGGAGGGGAGAGGAGAGGGAGGAAGGGGGTTGTAAATGAGCAATAGAGGTGGTGTTGTTTGCCCTCTTTGAAGATCTCTTCTCCAGATTAGTTTTATTGTTTTGTTGCATGGCATCTGTTTTTGTCGGGGTTCCCGGACTTTAAATTCATGAGGAAATAATTTCACATCTTACACCTCTGTGTTCGTGCGAATCATTCCTGATGCAGCTTCACCCACAGCAGCAGAAGTGAGTATAAAGATTTTTTATGCATCTTTGTGAATGGCCTTTCTTAATAATGTGCTTATGAGCAAGTTTCAGTGCTAAACGCGGCTAAATGCGGCTAAAGTAAACAATATATGTCTCATAATCCTAGAGAGGGGTGGGGTGAGCAGAGCACGTTGGCATTTAAAGGGGCCACGTCTTAAAACGAGATGAGTTTTTGCAGAGCTGATTTTGACAAGGTAAAAGGATTTTTTTTTTTTTTTTTTTTTTTTTTTTTAAACTACTGTTGAGAATTTTTAATCAAAGTATAATATGGACTTTTCATTAAGACCCTAAAGAATCATATGAACTTGTGAAAAATGGGCATCTGATGACCCCTTTAACAATTTATTTGTGAATTACTGTGTCAAATAAGTGCTTATCAGCCAGATTTCTGACCCTTAAAGACCTGTTATTTTGCTTTTAAATAGTCCAGCTACATTCCGCTCATGATTCTAAATTAGTAGCACCTGTTTGAGGTCGTTAGCTGTTATAAAGACACCTGTGCACCCCACAATCAGCCAAAGTCTAAGCAGCAACATGGGTGAAACCAAAGAGCCTTCAAAAGACACAAAAGACAAAACTGTAGACCTTCACAAAGCTGGAAAGGGCTACAGGGCAATTGCCAAGCAGCTTGGTGAAAAAAGAACAACTTTTGGAGCAATTGCCAGAAAATGGAAGAGGCTAATGATGACTGTCAATGTCCCTCGGACTGGGGCCCCACGGAAGATCTCTCCTCGTGGGGTATCAATGATGCTAAGAATGGTGAAGAATCAGCCCAGAACTACACGGGAGGAGCTGGTCAATGCCGTGAAGAGAGCTGAGACCATCGTTTCCAAAGCTACTATCAGTAACACACTAAAACGTCATGGTTTAAAATCTTGCATCACATGGAAGGTTCCCCTGCTTGAGTCAGCCCACGTCCAGGCCCGTCTGAAGTTTGCCAGGGACCATCTGGATGATCCAGAGGAGTCATGGGAGAAAGTCCTGTGGTCAGATGAGACCAAAGTAGAACTTTTTGGTCTTAACTCAATTCACCATGTTTGGAGGAAGAAGAATGATGAGTATGATCCCAATAATACCATACCTACAGTGATGCATGGGGCTGGAAGCATCATACTCTGGGGGTGTTTTTCTGCACAGGGGACAGGACGACTGCACTGTGTTAAGGAGAGGATGAACGGGGCCATGTATTGTGATATATTGGGCAAAAACCTCCTTCCGTCAGTCAGAGCATTAAAGATGGGTCGTGGCTGTGTCTTCCAACATGACAATGACCCAAAGCCACACAGCCAGGAAAACCAAGGAGTGGCTCCGTAAGAAGCATATCAAGGTTCTGGAGTGGCCTAGCCAGTCTCCAGACCTAAATCCAATAGAAAATCTTTGGAGGGAGCTGAAACACCGTGTTGCTCAGCGACAGCCCCGAAACCTGACAGATCTAGAGAAGATCTGTATGGAGGAGTGGGCCAAAATCCCTCCTGCAGTGTGTGCAAACCTGGTGAAGAACTACAGGAATTGTTTGACTTCTGTAATTGTTAACAAAGGCTTCTGTACCAAATATTAAAAAAAATTTTGACTCATGTGATTTCCGGATTTTTATTTTTAGATTCTGTCTCTCACAGTGGAAATGCACCTATGCTGAAAATTGTAGACCCCTCCATGATTTCTAAGTAAGAAAACTTGCAAAATCACAGGGTGATCAAATACTTATTGACCTCACTGTATATAAAATATAAATTGTACCTTTGTTTCTGAAATCAATAAATCCCACCTAACATTAACATTTTTAAATATACTTTTATAGTGCAATAATTTCACATTCAATCTTCAAATGAATGTAAAAACAACATAAAGACAGTATATCTTTTAATAACTGTTATTTTTTTTTTTTTATAACTGAAGGTATCACTGATACCGATACCACTAACGTCTCTAGGAAATTATTTTTTCCCTTATATTTAACCATTGATTATAACCTTTCAACTTTACAGCATAAATGAGAGCTATCGATTGTAACATTTATTAGACTTTAAAAAATAGCAACTCATAATTCAAGTGAACATAAAATAGTCTTCACATTTACGTGTGCCCTTCAGCAATTAGGAAATAAAAATAAATTGAATACAGTTATAAAACATTGAATTCTAAATTAATTGAATTAATTTAATAAAGAGGAAATAATTAACTTTTGTAGCTTTAAGGATTCATCTATATTAATTAAATTAAATATAGATGATTCTTTAAAGGAAATAATTAACTTTATTAGCTTTAAGGATTCATTAAAGCTACACAAGTTATTTATTTCCTCTTTTTCTTTCTTTTGTTCTTTAATAAGCAGACATCACAGCAGCTTGGTTAATAGGTTTTTTTTTTTTTTTTTTTGGCTGCTATTTCTTCAAGAGCTGCCACTTCTGAATGTGCAGCCTGGTCTCATTGTTTATACGTAGATATACGTAACGTTTAGAGGCACAAAACATACATTTTTGTACGTTTTTATTGATGCTAAAACGTACAATTCATACGTATTTCAACGTTTTAAACGTACAAATGGCTACGTATTTTTATACAAAAAACCTAAAATATTTACGTATCTTGTATTTCATTAAGATATTCGTATCAGTGCCTGTTTTATCATTTTATTAAGCGATTTAGATTTTTTTAGCCACCTTAACCTACCCCCAAACCTAAACCTACCCATTTTATAGCAGATATGCATTTTTATAATTTTATTAATAAGCGATTTAGATCCTTTGCCCCCTTAACCTACCCCCAAACCTAAACCAAACCCATTGTATAGCGAATATAAACGAATATAAAACGTAACTGACCAAAATATGCAGGGAATTTACCAATTTAGTAAGAATACAGCATACAAATTTTTTTTTTATAGTTGCTAATGCCGCTCCCACCTCTAAACCTAACATTAACCATAACTCTCTCTGTACAGTAATAGAGAAAAACATGACAGACAGAAAAGTGCAATCACAATCATTTATTTATTGCAAAAATGTCAGCAGTCATACAAAAAAGTAATCCAAATAACGATCCGTTTGCAGCCATAGTCCTCTCTGGCAAAATACAGTAATACAGTTTGAAGTGCTGAGCAGAATTTAAGTTATTAATCGCTGAAAATATTATCCAGATTAATACCCTGATCCTCCCATAAAGGCGTCTGCGCTTCTTTCAAACACATTTCACCAGAAACACGGCATGTCGTAATCTGTGACGAATGCAGACGAGAGCCAATGAGCGCTCGCAAAACCTGACGTTTCTTAATACGGCAATATTTGAATTTGAATTTGAAAAAATGCACTTCTGCGCGGGTTTATTGCTGTTACTTCTGGATTCGCTACTCAGAATGGAGTATGAAGATCGCTGGATAAAGGCTTAATTTGGTTCTGTTCCTCGCAATCGTATGGATTCTGAAGATCTGGATTACAGCGCACAAATAAAATTAGTTCATTTTGTAATTATGATGCGTGTTCTGTGTATTTTATGGTTCTATTGTTAGTCACAGGCTCACAGCATGTCGGAGAAACGCCTTTTGTGTCCCACCACAGCAAACATAGTTAATATTACATGAATGGTTAAACGATTGCAGAAATGTTGATTATTTTAAGGGTTTGAAGTGTAGTCTTGTTTAACATTATGTAGACCTATTCTTGGAAACGAGCTGGCAGCAGAAATTGCAGAATGAAATGTTATAACTTCATAACATTACGATTAAACTGTTTAATAATGCAATTGAAAACATAAGGCCATTGGTATGGCAATTAAAAACAACAATAATAATGAAATGAATGCAGCGATATCAATATTCATAAGGATACGTTTTTAGGTATGGTCAATACGTCAGTATTGTACGTTAAAATGCTAAAAATACGTAAGTAATTGTATGTTTAGATGTTGTAAATACGTCAGTATTGTGCGTTTTAGTGTCTGGAAAAACGTAAGTAAATGTACGTTTTGTAGAATCACATTTTACGTAAAATACATACTGTTACCAGGAGTGAGTGACGAGAGACGAGCGGATCCACATGCGAGCTTTTATTAAAGGAACGAGACAGATACATAGTCGAACGGGCAGGGTCAAACACAATAGCAGATAGGGATGTCGTAGGCAAAGCACAATCGGAGTCCGTGAATCAGGCGTAAGTCCAAACGGGAGCGAACAACGTCCGTGAAGGGTAATCCGAGAGAGAGTCAGACAGGCGAGAGATCCGGGAAACACAGGGAAACGCTAGGAAACTACTGGGAAACACAGGGAAACTACTACTATAACAATCCGTGCCGTGCATGGGAAGTCCGGGGCTTTTATAGCGGCACTGATTGGCCACCTGCGTGTGACGCAACCAGTGCAGTGGAGGATGGGAGATGCAGTCCAAGAGATAGTGTAACAGTCTGTGTGAAAAATAAGGAGAGTGTGACCTCTTGTGGTGGGCGGTACGCGGAGCATCAACCAGATCCGTGACATAGCCCCCCCCCAAGGAGCGGCTTCCAGACGCTCCAACAGCAACAACAGAAAAAACAGTCCAGGGGAGCGGTGGGAGGGGCCAGGGGACTGAAGCAGAACCGGCTGGGCAAAGGCCCTCCAGGGCGGAGCCGGGGGCGGAGCATGAGGCACAGGCGTACTCCAGGGCGGAGCTGGAGGTAGAGCAGTCCTCCGGGGCGGCGCAGGAGGCGGAGCAGGACTCCTCCAGGGCGGAACTGGAGGCAAAGCAGGACTCCACCAGGGCGGAACTGAAGGTGGAGCAGTCCTCCGGGGCAGAGCAGGAGGCGGAGCAGGACTCTTCCAGGGCAGAACTGGAGGCGGAGCAGTCCTCCGGGGCGGAACAGGAGGCGGAGCAGGAGGCCGTGTCATGGTCTGGGACCTGGGGAAAGCAGGGATAGAGGAGGCAGACAGAATAGGGGGTGAAGGCAGAGCAGCCTTCCGGGGCGGAACAGAAGCGGCCCTCCGGGGAGGAACAGGAGGCCGCGTTATGGTCTGGGACCTGGGGAAAGCAGAGACAGAGGAGACAGACAGAGTAGGGAGAGAAGTAAAGAGCTTGTAGGGGGGCGCCACCTCCAAGAGAGGATCCACAGCCACGGCTGACACCTCTGGAGGCATTGGCGCAGCTTCTCCGACCAAGGGGAACTCTGGAACAGGCTTGTGACCAGGCGAGAGCTCTGGAGCTGGCTTGTGACTAGGCGGGAGCTCTGGAGCAGGCTTGTGACCAGACGGGAGCTCTGGAGCAGGCTTGTGACCAGACGGGAGCTGGGGCGGAGCAGGAAACCGCATTATGGCCTGGGACCTGGAAACAGCAGAGACAGAAGAGGTAGAAAGAATTTGGGGGGAAGCAGAGAATCTGCAGAGGGACGCCGCCTCCATGGGAGGATCCACAGCCGAAGCTGACACCTCAGGAGGCATTGGCGCGGCTTCTCCCACCGATGAGGCCTCTGGGTCTGTCTCGTGGTCAGACGGGACCTCTGGAGCAGACTTGAGATCAGACGTGAACTCAGGGGCGGACTTGTGAACAGATGTGGCCTCAGAAGCTGACTTTTGATCAGAGAGGAGCTTTGGAGCAGGCTGGAGATCAGACGAGAGCTCTGCAGCAGGCTTGAGATCAAAGAGGGACTCTGGAGCAGACTGGTGAACAGACGTGGCCTCAGGGGTACAGTGTGCAGCCCACACACACCAGATGGCAACCGCCATTAAAGGAAGAGCAGCAGCGGGAGGTTGTGGTGGGTCCAGTACACCAGCTATCATGATAGGCCGTGATCGTGGGATATCAGACGAGGCATGGCACGGCTCTGGAAGGTCAGACAAGACGTGACTTGGTTCTGGACGAATAGACGAGACATGACGAGGCACTGGGAGGTCTGATGAAACATGGAGAGGCTCTGGGCCGTCAGGCGGGACGTGGCTTGACTCTGAGCGGTCAAACGAGACATGGTGAGGCTCTAGACAGATAGACGAGATGTGACGGGGCTTTGGAGGGTCAGACGAGGCGTGACTTGACTCTGAGCGGTCAGACGAGGCGTGGCTTGACTCTGAGCGGTCAGACGAGGCGTGGCTTGACTCTGAGCGGTCAGACGGGGCGTGGCTTGACTCTGAGCAGTCAGACGGGGCGTGGCTTGACTCTGAGCGGTCAGACGAGGCGTGACGGGGCTCTGAGCCATCGGGCAGGATGTGACTTGGTTCGTGGTGACCAACTGTGACTTGACCTGCTTCGTGAAGATCAGTAGTTACAGTTGTTACATATAACAAATCCACATTCTTATAATTCAAATCCGTTAAAGGATTGTTAGGCTGCACTAATTAGGTCAACCGGAACCGGGAACACTTCCCATAACACCCGATGTACTCGGTGCATCGTCAGAAGAATGGCATCTACGCTAATATTAGTCTGTTTCTCTCTTATTCCGAGGTCACATTAACCACCAGATCCAGTCCGTATCCAGATCAGATGGTCACTGCAGTCCCCCGGATCCAGTCCAAACCCAGCCCAGACGGTGGATCAGCACCTAGAGACAACCTCTACAGCCCTGAATGTCAGCGGAGTCCACATCAACTAGATGAGCCCCAGAGACGGATCCACAGTGAAGACCACATCACCTAGACGGCTGTCGGCAAAAGACCACGGGAACTTTGGTCAGAGGAGAACTGGCCCCCCGACTGAGTCTGGTTTCTCCCAAGGTTTTTTTTTTTCTCCATTTGTCACCGATGGAGTTTTGGTTCCTTGCCGCTGTCGCCTCTGGCTTGCTTAGTTGGGGACACTTTCTCTTAACACAATATTGCATTTTATTTTATTGTTTTTGATTAACTACCTTTACCTATAAAGTGAGTGTTTAATGTTGCCTTTGGCATTGTTGATGTACTGTTTCCTATTTAATACTGTACAGCCGCCTTGTCACAATTCTGTATTGTTAAAGGCGGTATATAAATAAAGGTGACTTGACTTGACTTGACTCATGAAGATCAGCCGTAACCTGACTCGGTTTGTGACGACCAGCTGTAACAGGGCTTGGTTCATGGAAATCCGCTGTAACATGGCTTGACTCAGGAACAACAGCTGTAGCGTGACTTGACTCGTGGGGTACAGCTGTGACTTGGCTTGACACGTGGGGAACAGCTGTGACTTGGCTTGACTCGTGGGGAACAGCTGTGACTTGGCTTGACTCGTGGGGTACAACTGTGACTAGGCTTGACTCGTAGGGCACAGCTGTGACTTGGCTTGATTCATGGGGAACACCTGTGTCCTTGCTTGACTCATGGAGAACAGCTGTAACTTGGCTTGATTCATGGAGAACAGTAGCTTTGGCTTGACTTGACTCTGTTACTTGACTTGACTCTGGAGCTTGACTGGACTTGGAAGCTTTGGACTTTAGAGCTTTGGACCTTGGAGCAGCAGCTGTAGCTTGACTTGGCTCTGGGCGCTCGGGCGAGACTTGACTTGGCTTTAGTGGAACAGCTGTGGCTTGACTTGTCACATGAACCTCAGCTGCAACGTGACTTGGCTGTGCAGGAACAGCAGCTGTGATGGTGGCCATGATGGGTGCAGACTCAGGAGCCGAAGACATGACGTGAAAAGGCTGTGGCTTGGCTGACGTTATGTGCACCGACTGTGGCTTGGCTGAGGTGGCCTGAGCAGGCTGTGGCTTGGCTGGCATGGCGTGAGCAGACTGTGGCTTGGCTGGCGTGGCGTGAGCAGGCTCTGGCTTGGCTGATGTGTCGTTAGCGGGTGCTGGCTTGGCTGACGTGAGTTTAGGGAGACCAGCTGCTCGAGCCGATAGCAGCGGTGGGTCTTCCACGCTAGACACCAACCACCTCGAAACAGAGTTGACTTTAAGTGCAGATGTAGCGGCCATCTTTGCGACGGGCTCTGGTGTGGTGGCCATCTTTGCAACGGGTTCTGGAAGGGTGGCCATCTTGTGCAGTGGCTCTGGCGTGGCAGCCATCTTGTGCAGTGGCTCTGGCGTGGCAGCCATCTTGTGCAGTGGCTCTGGCGTGGCAGCCATCTTGTGCGGTGGCTCAGGAAAAATGGCTGTAATCTGACTTGAGACAGGGGCAATAGCTCTGACTTGACTTGATGCAGGAAACACAGCTCCAGCTCGACTTGGCACAGGAACAGCAGCTGTACTCGTGCTTGACTCAGAAACTTGACTTGACTCAGGAAGTGTAACTGCAACTTTAAATGGCTCTTGTATGGGGGCTGTGACGTGACAGAGCTCTGTTCTCGCCGCCATCTTGTGAACGGGCTCCGCTGTCGTCGCCATCTTGCCAACCGGCACCGCAGTCGCCGCCATTTTGTGCACGGGCTCTGTTGTCGCTGCGATGGCATGAACGTGCTCCGACGCGGCCGCCATCTTGGGGACGAGCACCGCTGTAGCCGCTACCGCGTTAACGTGCTCTGGCGCGGCCGCCATCTTGTGCGCGGGCTCTGCTGACGCCGCCATAGCATGAGCGCGCTCCGACACGGCCGCCATTTCTCGAGCGATCCAGGCGGCAAACTTGTTTGTGGCGTCGTGATCTGGCAAGACCGCTAGTTTGCGAGTGGGACGCGCGGTCGCCATTACCGCGTTGTCGCGTTCCCTCTCCGCGACTCCCACAGTGCACGGCGATCCCACACACCAAAACGCAAAGTTTAAAAACGCCTCTAGAGACGAGCGCGGACCCTCGCGTCTCAATTGCGTACGGAGGGGCTGGTTAACGCCGTCACAAAATATCTCAATAATGATACAGTCCGGGAGAGTGGAATGATTCGAGATTGAAATGAACTCACGGGTGTATTGTTCCAGTGTGCGTGATTTCTGTTTAATCCTGAAGAGAATTCTGTCGGTGTCCATATCCTCTGACTGTCCGGGGGTGAAGCTGCTGGATCCTGTTGTGACGGATTGTTCTGTTACCAGGAGTGAGTGACGAGAGACGAGCGGATCCACATGCGAGCTTTTATTAAAGGGACGAGACAGATACATAGTCGAACGGGCAGGGTCAAACACAATAGCAGATAGGGATGTCGTAGGCAAAGCACAATCGGAGTCCGTGAATCAGGCGTAAGTCCAAACGGGGGCAAACAACGTCCGTGAAGGGTAATCCGAGAGAGAGTCAGACAGGCGAGAGATCCGGGAAACACAGGGAAACGCTAGGAAACTACTGGGAAACACAGGGAAACTACTACTATAACAATCCGTGCCGTGCATGGGAAGTCCGGGGCTTTTATAGCGGCACTGATTGGCCACCTGCGTGTGACGCAACCAGTGCAGTGGAGGATGGGAGATGCAGTCCAAGAGATAGTGTAACAGTCTGTGTGAAACATAAGGAGAGTGTGACCTCTTGTGGTGGGCGGTACGCGGAGCATCAACCAGATCTGTGACACATACTAATTATCATGAGATCACATTGGAATGTGATGTGGATCTGACATGCATACTAGTGCATCAGTGTTGTGCATCAATGAAATTACCCCCAACCCCCTTGAAGGAATTTTCCCACCGTTTTTCCAAGCCTATAAAATCTGTCTTTTTTCATCTCTCATTCTACAATTTCACCCATAAATGTGACATCAGTAGTCAGACATAAAATTTTTACACAGCTGCAGATAACAATCCTATTTATTTACTATTACAACTTAAATATTTATTTACTGCGTGTCTACTATGCAATTAGTTTTATCAAAGCAATGAGATTAGTGTTTTAAATTTAACCGTTTTAATACAGAAATATGAAATATTGCAAAAAATTTAATATCAGTAAGTGGTGGAAAGCCTTAATATGTGAGCAACGGAATCATTCATGCACTGATTCATTTAAACCAGATGATTAATTCATGGACAAAATATCTCTGTGTTGCAATATTTTTGTTGGTAAAAATTTTTCATTTTTTTCAAATTATTTTTGTCATTTTTGCAGCCATTATGATAGTCAGGAAAATGGCACTATTGCTTACCTATTGTCAGGTTTATGGACTGTTTGTTCAGGTTTTCCTAGTGCCCCCCCCCCCTTTGGACTGAATGTTTTGGTTTTTCCCTTTGTGAAAATTGAGAATTGGCTAGTGGATTTTGCATGCCAAGCGGATTCATACGGGTATATAAGATGGCGGCATGCATCCACTATTCAAATTTTCGCTTCGGAGCCTTGCTGTTCGAGCTGCTGAAGAGAAAGAAGAAGAAGAAAAATCATCGGTTTTCTGCTCTCCGCGCTGGTGCTGCTGTCGCTGTTGCCATCTGCTGCCGCTGATTGCCGCCAACTGTTCCCCGTGAGTTGGCCTAACAAGTCGGCATCTTGCATTCCAGCGAGACCCACCGTGAGTGCACAGTTGTGATGTGGCCTCCCTGGGCAAACCGGGTGACTAAAAGAGCAAATTTCTCGCATTGATATTCTTTCGAGATGTCTTTCTGACCGTGTGTCTCTGAATGCGGTAGCTTTCTAACCTCTTTGGACGGACAAGATTACTGCCTCATATGCCTGGGCTTAGATCATGCTGAGGCAGTGATTGTGGATGGATCATGCATTCATTGCGAACGCATGTCCATGACTACGCTGAGATCCCGCCTTTCGTTCGTGAAACTGCTGCCTTCGCCATCTACCCGGGCCAGTTCGGCAAGCCATAAAGGCTCCTCAGCTGCCTCAACTAGGCGCTTGGGTGATCTCACTGTGACGGTTCAGAATGACCCGCCGGCTAAAACCCTGCGGTCTTCTGCCTCACAACGTACCCCTGTGATGCTGCCGAAACAGAACGCTCCCCGCGCTGTGGGCCTAGCGTCACTTTTGGCGCCTCTGAAGAGGATAGGATGTCTATTGCGGCGTCAGAGGGGGAGCAATCGGAAGATGAAGCTGCTGTATCGGCGGAGCGGCACTCCCCCGCGGATGATGAACTGTCAGCTATGCTTCTCAGGGCCGCCAAGGGGATCAAGCTCGAGGTGCCAAAGGTACCCTCGCCTGATCACTGAAGGCTGGATGATTGGTTTCTGGGGGCGGGTGCACTTGTGCCTGCA
>NW_026127562.1:0-20326 GCF_022985175.1 Labeo rohita
TTTAATTCTAGATATGTGAGATTCTTGCTGGTGCAGATGGACAGCTTTGTAATAGAGAAGTTGAAGGAAAGGCAGCTTGATACCCTGGTAAAAACCTTTGAAGGTAAGTTATATCATTAAGTAACATTCAATAACCATGATTTGTTTCAGAATTTGATATTTTCATTAAAATAACCATAGTTACTGGTATGGCAATAGTCAAACAATCAATCTAACATTTAAAAGCTTTAACTTATTTAACCACATTTGTGTTTTGTTTTTTCTTTCCAAAATTTGATCAGATTTCACAATACTTCAGGAAGCTACATCCAGAGGCAGACTTTTTGTTGACTGGGCTACAATTGCAGACCAAATTGTTGCCTATGCCCAGCAAGATGGAAAGGTGCATTAAGAGTGGGGTGACATGACTTCAGGTAAGGTATTTCTTATAATATGTCAATCTGTAGAAACAAAATTCAACTGTATTTGACACATCAACTGGTAAATACAATGGTACAGTAACACTTAACTAGTTGCTTATTAGTTTGTGTTTTGGCTGTTAATAAGTACTTCTAAAGCACATACTGATGCCTTATTCTGCATGAGCATATTCTACATCACTGAATCCTACCCCATACCTAAACTTAACCTGCAGTAGTTGAATGGGGGTGGGGATTCATTTGCATTAATACCATTATAATTTTTTTTATTATAATTTCATTATTTAAAGGAATTAAGAAATTTTCATATGAAATTGTTTCAATGTGTTGTTTTGATTTATTAAACTGAGTTTCACAGTTTGCACTGTATTATTCTTATGGTTTAGATGCTAAAGGGGAGAGTGCTTTCAAAGTCCTGCCCATTCTGGAGGAAGAGTCCACAGAACCACAACCACAGAAGTCTGGAAGCCATTCATTGACATACAAACCTGTAAGTTTTGTTTTACTTTTTCTATATATATATATATATATATATATATAATGAATTTTTTGGAAATGCAAACTGATATTTCCCACAGCAAAAAATAGAAATCGCTGACTTAAAACAATTGTTTATGTGGTGAAAATACTGGTGTTCCAATCATTTTGGCCACCACTGTATGAAGTGTTCAGATGTAAAAGACGTGTAAAAAATGTGCAGTTTGAAATTTTCTTCTAAAATGAGAATTTTTTCAGGCCTAAGGGTCTTTTAAGACTAAGTGTTGTATAATTAACAGGTGGGGACCAGCATGGTGGATTTGTGCCTTGGGGACGAGACAACGACATCCCAGACCTTCGCCTTTGTTACGGGCCGTGCCACTGAAGCGGACTTGTTGCCTGGGAATTTCTCCAGCTTGCAGTATATTATATTGATGGACATAAGTCTTCATGTGTGAATTTTTTTAAGGCCAACAGTGTTTTCTGGCCACTTGTAACATGTTTTAAATTGTCATATGTATTGTCTGGTGGACACTTTGTTTGGCTTAGTTTTAATAACACAATGTTTAGAATGATTCTCATGTTCAATTCAATTCAAATTTATTTGTATAGCGCTTTTCACGATACATATCGTTGCAAAGCAGCTTTACACCAAATTGACATTTTTACAATATATGTAGTAGTAGCTTGATGTACATATGGAAGAGATGTGTGGTAAAGATCAATTAATGACGTAATCAAACAGACAAAAAAAAACACTATAAATTAGTAGCAGAATTCGGTAGTGCTGTATGTTTTCAGGGTTGGCATCATCTGAAGTCCTCTGTGGGGTTGGCATCATCTCTTCTTAAGTGTTCTGGATCCACACTGGAGCTTGCGAATTCCTAGTTACCATGGGATGTCAATCCCATGGCTAAAACAGAGAACAAATAGGAACATACTTAGCGTAGCTGCTGTTCAAACTAAGAAAAGGAAGATTTGTTAAACCAGAGCTAAAAGATTAATAATGAACATTTGATCAGATATAGCTGTAGGAAAAGTTTATGAGATGCATTATTTGAATGCTTGGCTAAAAAGATGTGTCTTTAATCTAGATTTAAACAGAGAGAGTGTGTCTGAACCCCGAACGTTATCAGGAAGGCTGTTCCAGAGTTTGGGTGCCAAATGCGAAAAAGCTCTACCTCCTTTAGTGGACTTTGCTATCCTAGGTACTACCAACAGTACAGAGTTTTGGGACCTTAGGGAGCGTGATGGATTGTAGTGTGGTAGAAGACTAGTTAGGTACGCAGGAGCTAAACCGTTAAGTGCCTTATAGGTAAGAAGTACTATTTTGTAGCTGATGCGGAACCTAATAGGCAGCCAGTGCAGAGACTTTAAAATTGGGGTAATATGATCATATTTTCTTGACCTGGTAAGGACTCTAGCAGCTGCATTTTGGACTATCTGTAGCTTGTTTATTGAAGATGCAGAACAACCACCTAGTAGTGCATTACAATAGTCCAGTCTAGAGGTCATGAATGCATGAACTAGCTTTTCTGCATCAGAAACAGGTAACATGTTTCGCAGCTTGGCAATGTTTCTAAGATGGAAGAATGCTGTTTTTGTAACATGAGAAATATGATTTTCAAAAGACAAGTTGCTGTCTAATATAACACCCAGGCTTTTGACTGTAGTGGAAGTAACAGTACATCCGTCTAGTTGTAAATTGTAAGTCAAAAGATTCTGTGTATTGTTTTTAGGTCCAATAAGTAATATCTCTGTCTTATCTGAATTTAATAGCAGAAAATTATTGGTCATCCAATCTTTTACATTTTTAACACACTCTGTTAACTTCGATAATTCAGAAGTTTCATCTGGTCTTGTTGAGATATATAGTTGAGTATCATCAGCATAACGATGGAAACTAATCCCGTGCTTTCTAATAATATTACCAAGGGGCAGCATGTATATTGAAAATAGTAGAGGACCTAGAACAGATCCTTGTGGCACTCCATACTTTACTGGTGATAACTGAGATGACTCCCCATTTAAATAAACAAAGTGATAGCGATCGGACAGGTAGGATCTAAACCATTTTAAAGCCTGCCCTTGGATACCTGCATAATTTTGTAGTCGATCTATTAGTATGTCATGATCTATAGTGTCAAACGCAGCACTAAGATCAAGTAAAACTAGCAATGAGATGCAGCCTTGGTCTGACGCAAGAAGCAAGTCATTAGTGATTTTAACAAGTGCAGTTTCTGTGCTGTGATGGGGCCTGAAACCTGACTGAAATTCTTCATAGATATCATTTTTTTGCAAGAATGAGCACAGTTGAGCAGATACAACTTTCTCTAAAATTTTAGACATAAATGGAAGATTAGAAATGGGTCTGTAATTTGCCAGTTCACTAGGATCTAGTTGTGGTTTCTTAATAAGGGGCTTAATAACCGCCAGCTTGAATGGTTTAGGGACGTGACCTAAAGATAACGATGAGTTGATAATATTGAGAAGTGGTTTTTCTGCCACAGGTAACAATTCTTTCAGTAATTTAGTGGGTACAGGATCTAATAGGCATGTTGTTGGTTTAGACACAGTGATGAGTTTATTTAACTCTTCCTGTCCTATAGCGGTAAAGTACTGCAGTTTTTCTTTGGGTGCGACGAAAGAAGTTGACATATTAGACGCAGTATAATCTACGTTGGTTATTGTATTTCTGATGTTATCTATTTTATCAGTGAAGAAATTCATAAAGTCATTACTATTAAACTGTAAAGGAATATTTAGATCGGGTGGCGTCTGGTTATTTGTTAATTGAGCCACTGTGCTAAATAAAAACCTTGGATTGTTTTGGTTGTTTTCTATGAGTTTGCGGATATGCTCGGCCCTAGCAGCTTTTAAAGCCTGTCTGTATCTGGACATACTGTTTTTCCATGCAATTCTAAAAACTTCCAAGTTAGTTTTTCTCCATTTGCGCTCAAGATTGCAAGTTTCTTTTTTGAGGGATTGGGTATTACTGTTGTACCATGGAGCAATACGTTTTTCTCTAACTTTTTTCAATTTGATGGGGGCAACAGCTTCTAACGTATCGGAGAAGATGGTGCCCATATTGCTAGTCATTTTGTCTAGATCCTGTGTATTAAGGGGTACACAGAGCAGTTGAGATAAATCAGGCAGGTTATTTGTAAATCTATCTTTGGTGGCTGGAACAATAGTACTGCCAAGACGATAACGCGGAGCCATGTAGTTAATATCAGTGATACGCAGCATGCACGATACAAGGAAATGGTCAGAAACATCATCACTTTGAGGTACGATATCTATATCAGTAAGATCAATTCCATGCGATATAATTAAATCTAGCGTATGATTAAAACGATGAGTGGGCCCGGTGACATTTTGCTTGACTCCAAAAGAGTTTATTAGGTCAGTAAACGCAAGTCCTAACGCATCATTTGTATTATCAACGTGAATGTTAAAATCTCCGACAATTAGTACTTTATCAAAATTAACCAATAGTTCTGAAAGGAATTCTGCAAATTCTTTTAGGAAATCTGTATATGGCCCTGGTGGTCTATACACAGTAGCTAAAACAAGAGATAGGAGAGATTTCTTTTGCATATCTGGCAGAGTAACATTAAGCAAAAGCATTTCAAAAGAATTAAACCTGTATCCTGTTTTCTGAGTAACATTGAGAATATCACTATATATTGTTGCATGTGGTAATAATTAATTTTTGAGTGTTCTGCTGCTGCAGTGTTGACAAAGAATCAGAATCTACAGTGCCTAGTTTACACAGTTTTGTGTTTTAAAGTAACTGATCTACTAAAATTGTTGTTTTATGTGTCTGTAATGGTTGGATAAAATGCGTGACAGCTGAACCCATTTAAAAATTGTTTTAAAAAGAAATAAAACTCATTAAATTGATGTTTACAGTTGCATTTTTGTGTTTTTCTAACTGTATTACAGAAAAGCAATAATAATTTTACATTCTTTTGTGATTATTTATTATTTTGGGTAAATATAAAGGTAGCAAGGCAATAAGACAACAAATAACCCAATGATTAGGTTATGTTTAACCCAGCAACACAGTTAACCTGACCCACTGGTTGGGTCAAATAAACAACCCAGCATTCTGGGTCAAATGGTTAAACCCAGCACTTGGGTCAAAACAACCCAACGCGTGTTCTGTCCCACAGTTACCCAGCAGCTGGGTTAAGGTTGGGTTATTTTTTAACCCAGCACTTTTTAGAGTGTACTATGGTACGGTCTAAAACCTGACTGAAAATCCTCACAGATATCATATTTCTGTAGGAAGGAAGATAATTGTGAGGATACAACCTTTTCTAATATCTTTGATAGAAATGGGAGATTCGAGATAGGTCTGTAATTAGTTAATTCATTGGTGTCAAGTTGTGGTTTTTTAATTAGAGGTTTAATAGCAGCCAGTTTGAAGGTTTTGGGGACATATCCTAATGACAGTGATGAATTAATAATATTTAGCAGAGGATCTATGAGATCTGGAAGCAAGTCTTTTAGTAGCCTAGATGGAATAGGGTCTAGCATACAAGTTGTTGGTTTGGATGATTTAACAAGTTTATACAATTCTTCCTGACCTATAGTAGAGAATGAGTTGAATTGTTCCCCAGGAGATCTATAGCGCACTATCTGATGCGACACTGTAATTGACGGCTGCATGGTGACAATTTTGTCTCTAATTGTATCGATCTTAGAAGTAAAGTAGTTCATGAAGTCATTACTGCTATGCTGATGGGCATAGTCAGTGCCTGTTGGTTCTTTATTTTTAGTTAACTTAGCCACTGTATTGATTAAATACCTAGGGTTATGTTTGTTTTCTTCTAAAAGAGTCGAAAAGTAATCAGATCTGGCCGATTTTAACGCTTTTCTGTGCGATAGGGTACATTCCCGCCAAGCAGTACGAAAAACCTCTAATTTTGTTTTCCTCCAGCTGTGCTCCATTTTCCGGGCTGCTCTCTTTAGGGCGCGAGTGTGCTCGTTATACCACGGGGTCGGACTATTTTCCTTAATCTTTCTTAGGCGCAGAGGAGCGACTGTATCTAGAGTCCTGGAAAAGAGAGAGTCAATAGTTTCTGTTACATCATCAAGTTTTTCTGAGCTATTGGACATGCTGAGGAATTCAGATAAGTCAGGAAGATTACTTAGAAAGCAATCTTTTGTAGTAGAAGTGATGGTTCTACCATATTTGTAATAAGGAGTTGAATTTACAGTTTTAGTCATCTGGAGAATACACGAGACTAGATAATGATCAGAGATATCATCACTTTGCTGCAGAATCTCAACGGCATTGACATCAATTCCATGTGACAGTATTAAGTCTAGAGTATGACATAATATAATATAACATAATATGTTATATAGGAGTCATCATACTTTTGTGGTTTCCAAGCAATTTTTAATTACATTAAATATAAAATACTGTTTAATATTTCTAATGATGTATAATCACTAAATATATACTTTTGTGGATTGATAATCATCACTTGTAGCGGAGTTAGGATCGAGGGAACATAATGCTGAGGGAACACAAAACACTGCACTATGCATAATACAGTTTGTATTTATTCTGATCATGTTCTCATCATTTTTTGATCATTTGTTAAGAATTTTTTAAGAAGTGAATATTAAGATCCTAATGAATGTAAATGGTTAGAGGTAACGACTAATTGCTTTATTTGTTAATTTAATTGTTTTTAAAAGTTACCTTGTTACCATAGCAGATGCACAGCAGACGTAAAATAGATCATTTGTGTTCCAATGATATATCAAAATACTTAAATGCGTATCTTGAATAAAAATGTTATAAACAATAACATACTGTTTGTCTTAATACATGATTGATTCAGTGTATTGGATAATAGTTAAAAAATAGTTAAAATGACATTCAAGTTTTCAGCATCACCATCAGATGTGTCAGCTCTGCCAGGTCTGTCACTTCTGTCAGATGGATATTTTGGTAACTTGTGAATATGATATTTTATATTTGTTAAGAAACTGTTGGTCACATGTGAAAATGTAATGTGTGTGCTAACATATGTTATATATGAGAATGTGTTTTGAAATGCTAAAAACATTTTGACTGCAAAATAAGTGATGGCAAGATAAAAAGCACATTTTGATAAAAAAAAGAAAAGTTGGGAGGTTGAATCAAAGCATAGCTCAGTAGTTTAGTACATGTAAGACACAAAAATGTAGATTCATTTGCCTGAGTACAAGGTTTTATTAACACATAGTTTGCAACTTTAAAGAAGTAATGAGGTAAAACAGAATTAACTTAAGTTCATCAGCTGTACACTAGTAAACTTCACTCACATGTAGCTGAACTATATATATATATATATATATATTTATATATTCAGTCACTGACCTATAGCTTGGAGGACCAGGCCGTGTAAAAGACCCAGAAGCTGACTCTGTCCCAAATGGTACTCTAAACCCCTCACACTCTTCCTCTGAGTCCACCATTTCGTGACGTAATGCTGTTTTGACTGTCCGGTAATCGGCTGCTGCGTAGCTCGCAGGCTTGCGGTGTGAGCATGGAGTTGGCATAGGGTCTGCTGGACATAAGGGACACGCGCGCGCAGCGGCCATTGTAAGATATAAAACCGAAAGTTTGCATGAAGTGCGCTGTTGTTGTTATTACTGGCGCAAGACAGACCTAACTGCGACAATAACAGCGCGCAGTGCTTTGCTGAATAATCGCATGTGTGCGTACACGATATAGTAAGATATTTTCTCTCCGTGTACTGTGTTTACACTGTTAAGAGTGAATTGTGGAGTGTTTTTAAAGATTTCGTGCGCTGTAACATGTCTCTGTAAGCTAATAGCTAATCCTGTTATATATTCACTGTATAGACTTAACATATGTGACATCCGAAAGGCAGATTGTTGTTTCATTGATGTTTTATTAATGTAAACTTACACTTTATTATTGTTGTTTCCCGTTAAAGAAGCACACTCATGTAAAATCTGCTCAAATGCTGAAGTTGTCTGTGAGTTGTGTGTGCTGCCAGCTCCTCCTGAAATAAAACGAACATAGCTTTATTATGCTGATCGGGTAATTTTAGTAGTTGTTTTTTACGGAAAATAACTTGCTACCAAAATAAAAAGTGTAAAATATAAAAGCTTAGTTTTTGTGATTGTTTGTCTCTTTCATCTAGAGTCTCTGGTGGAGATCAAACTGTTCAGATCATCATGGATAAAACTCAAACATCTGGAGATGAAGATCTTTTGTCAGTGTTCAGGTACCTTGAGTAACACATTAAATAACTCTAAAATAAATAAAACATGTAGACTTTAATGTTTCTTGAAATCACTAATACCATAAAGCCCCCATAAGTGCTTTAATTAAAAATACTTCTTGAAAAATTCATATTAAGTTGATTGTTGTCATAAAGGACTAAATTTGTTTTATTTTAGCTCAGTTGATCAGAAGAGATCAGAAGCAGAGCCCAGCTGTGTGTCTATGAGGAGTGTTGAGTCTATGGATCCACCAGTGAGGTTTAACAGTGGAGATACGTGGCCTGATCTCAGTATAACGTTTTTAAAAATATGATTACAGCATGACTTTTAATATTACCATATGTTATCAGTTAATCTCACTGTTTTTGTATAAACAGTGTATGACATGATTAAAAAAGCACTTTTTAAAGTGAATTTAATAATGATAAATGTATAGCTGATTTTTTTTTACATACAGTAATTTAAAGGGGTGATCAGATGCCCATTTTCCACAAGTTGATATGATTCTTTAGGGTCTTAATGAAAAGTCTATAATATACTTCCGTTAAAAATTCTCAATGGTTGACTCAGGGTTTTAGCTGACTATTCTGACGCCTGTGATTGGCCACTGCATTCTAAACATTAAGTCGTGTGTGATTGGTTGTAATGAGCAACACTGTAAAACGTGCAAAAATAAAATATGATGTAACGTGAGCAAGTCTAAATTTAATACAGCAATCGAATCGTTTCATGTAAGTTTTTTATTTTTTATTTTCAGTAGTTTCATGTTTGAAGAATTATAGTTTTATTGAAAAACCAGGGAATCAAATCAGTTGTGTCCCCTTCAAAGTATATTTTTTGGGTGTTATGGGGGGGTCCCATAATGTTTATGCGAGGTCCAGGACCTTACGTTTCACAAAGACACAAAAGGAAAACACATGCTTTTGGGTACATGAGACGAGAGGAGCTGGAGAATCCATCACTCTGCTTAGAGTTTCGTTTTTTGTTGACTTTTTTTTAAAATTCATACTTCTCTATCAGTTTCAGTTTTTGTTGTTCTTGTTGCAGTTACATGACTTTAACCAGCAGATGTCCTCAGACAGCACATCTAAACACTGAATCTAGCTGGCCTACATCTACCACTGATTCTTGAGACATTTGTAACTGCTATTAGGTTTAAAAATGAAAATATTTTCAACTGTACATTTTATGAGGGATTAATAATAGAATGTATTTAACAAAAATATGCACCATTAATAACATTTTATTGTTATTATTATATCACATCTATGACCCTTACTGTCTTCTCACTACATCAAAAACAGTGTCCACAGAGATGGGTTCAGTCATTCATAAATATTGTAAACCATTTTAAATGATGAAAAAGAGTTTGTTTTATCAAAAGTGACACTTAATAATATCTCAAATCAAAGCAAGGTTTTTCCATATGGTTTCAAAGTTGTGTCCCCAGTTTTTGTCGACATCAGACATTTGTTAAAATGTAATAAAATCAGGGAATGCCTGACTCCACCGCTGCAGTGTACATCAGTGTCAGACAGGCTCTGGTAAGTTCTATAGATTTATAATATTTTAAATACTACTGTTAATATTTCCTGTGTCACAACCATGATATGTAAACACCATCATCCAATTTCTGAGGAAATTATTTGAAATGTTCAGATCATTTTATTATCCTGAAGCAGCTTCTATTGGCATCTAGCATCAACAGAAAAACAAAAATGAAATGGCTCCTGCATGAACTTCATTTGCTTTGTGAAAGAAATGTAATCTTAATGGTTGTGTAAAAGAACACCCTTTTTACCTTGCCAAAATCAACTCATCATTCTGGTTGAGGCTGCCTTAAATGCAAATGAGCTCTGCTCGCCCTGCCCCTCTCTTCTCTCTCTGGATAGACACCTCTGTTTACTTTAGACACATTTAGCCGCTAAACTTGCTAACTAGCACATTATTAGGAAAGGCGATCGCAAAGATTAATAAAAAAAACTATATATATATATATATATATATATATATATATATACACTACTGTTCAAAAGTTTGGGGTCAGTACATTTTTATTGTTTCTTTCTTTTTTCTTTTTTTTTTTAAAGAAATTAATACTTTTATTCACCAAGGATGTATTAAGTTAATAATTAAACGTTTATTAAAAGTTAATAATAAATAATTTACATTGTTATAAAATATTTATATTTTGAATAAACACTGTACTTTTTAAACTTGTTATTCATGAAAGAATCCTAAAAAAAAAATCACAGGTCTCAAAAAATATTTGGCAGCACAACTGTTGATATTATCCAACATTGATCATTCTAATAATAAATCCACATATTAGAATGATTTCTGAAGAATCATGTGACACTTAAGTCTGGAGTAACAGCCGATAAAAATTCAGCTTTTCATCACAGGAATAAATTCTATTTTAAAGTATGTTAAAATAAAAAACATTATTTTATATTGTAAAAACATTTTGCAATATTACTGTTTTTTTTCTATATTTTTAATCAAATAAATTCAGCCTTGATGAGCATAAGAGACTACTTTAAAGACTATTACAAGTCTTACTGACCCCAAACTTTTGAACGGTACTGTATATATATATATATATATTCACTTCTGCTGTAAGTGAAGCTGGATCATGAATGATTTGCATGAACACAGACGGATATATGTAGATCTGGAGGCGCATTCCCTTCACAAACAAATCCAGCAACACAACACCTCAATAAGAGATATTCTTGTCTAACTTACATCCCTGCTCCAGCATCAAAACAAAGAGGTTAGACTGTTACAGCTGATCTGAGGTAAATCACTCATGTCAATCAACTATGGTGGGAGCGACCTCTGTTGGTGTGATGACACACCGACAGGCATCTGTGAATGGCTCGATTTGACAAAGGGAATATTTTTTTTACAGATTAATTAAAAACCACTGCATGGATTTTTATCATTATAGGGTAGATTTGTACATACACTGACAACACACATTCATGTTCAAACTACATGTAAAAATGAACTTAGCATCCGATGACCACTTTAAATGATGAACTTTGATCTCTCTCTGTTTTAGATCAGTTCATCAGAAGAGAACAGAAGCAGAGCCCAGCTGTGTGTCTTTAAGAAGTGATGAGTCTATGGATCCACCAGTAAGGTTTAACAGTGGAGATACACAGCCTGGTCTCAGGTATAAAGTTTTTAAAAATGTGTTTACAGCATGACTTTTAATATTGCCATTTAATATTACAATTTACTTCACTGTTTTTGTATAAACACAGTGTATGAAATGATTAAAAAAAACACTTTTTAAAGTGAATTTAATAATGATTAATGTATTTTTTTTTTACATACAGTAATTTAAATGATGAACTTTTAATCTCTCTCTGCTTTAGCTCAGTTCATCAGAGATCAGAAGCAGAGCCCAGCTGTGTGTCTTTAAGAAGTGATGAGTCTATGGATCCACCAGTAAGGTTTAACAGTGGAGATACGTTGCCTGATCTCAGGTATAACTTTTTTAAAAATGTGTTTACAGCATGACTTTTAATATTGCCATTTATTATTACAGTTTACTTCACTGTTTTTGTATAAACACAGTGTATGAAATGATAGCACTTTTGAAGTGAATTTAATAATGATAAATGTATAGTTTATTTATTTTTTATTTTTTTACATACAGTAATTTAAATGATGAACTTTGATCTCTCTCTGTTTTAGTCCAGCTCATCAGAAGAGATCAGAAGCAGAGCCCAGCTGTGTGTCTTTAAGGAGTGATGAGTCTATGGATCCGCCAGTAAGGTTTAACAGTGGAGAGACACGGCCTGATCTCAGGTATAACATTTGTATAAAAATGTTTAACATTCTTAAGCAATTAAATGTTGGCACTTATACTTGAGTTGAATACAAATTTCAGCTGAGGGGGTGGAGCTTTCAAACCACACTTTGCTTAGATTGTAAATCACTGGTTTTGGTATAAATCTGTGTTAATTTTAATTTGTAATTTTGACAGCTCCTGAAATGGATCATGCCATTGATATTACCAGAGCACTCAGCAGTTTAAGTAAATTGAAAACTTGATTGATAGAAGGATGCAGTTATTTTATGGACGGAGCAAGAACAATATATGTGTCTAAAATGGATGTACACAGTTCAGTTAAATAGTAAAGCTCACCCTCTTTAACAGTGCAGTTAAACTAAATGAGCAAAGCAAACTTTGTAATGAAGCTGAATAACCTCAACATTAACAACAACACTGAAAAAAGAGTTTCTGATGATTGATTTTGATTCTGCTTATTGATTCCTTTGTGAGCATTTTAATATGATTTTAAACCATTCCAACACAAGAAGACCTGTGCTGATTCCTCTGCTGCACACACATCCAAGACGCACACAGAAGGCTGCCTCTTATACTGTATAGTGCAGTGCGTGATACTGAACTGAGTCCTTTTCCGTGTCTTTTTGCATTTGAAAGGACAAATGCACACAAAACTGTCAAAATATCCTTGTTAATTGTCGGTTATGTGATAAGCGAATGTATACAGTTGTGAAAGAAAATGCATGTGTAACAATATTGTAACGCCACGCCAGCAGAGGGAGCCCTCTCCCGAATACTGACTGCACGCTCCCTCTGCTGCTTCTACTTCCACTTCCTGTTTGGCACTACATAAGCGATCACCATGTGCTACCATGTGCGAAGTATTGCCAGTTCCACTGCCTTACCGAGCGTTTACTATTACTCTGTCTGATTACCTGTTGTCGTCTTGCTTTACCTGGATTCTGAGTTTACGGATTACCCCTTTTGGATTTGTTTGACCGTGTGGACTGCTTTCAAGGTTTGACCCCTTATCAGCCTGTTGACTACCTCTCTTTGGAATTCCCCTTTTGTTACGTTTGCTATATTGGACTGCCTTTTCGCTATTTGACCCACTGCCTGCCTTATCACATTGCTGCTTGGTTTACGTTTATGTTTATACGCTGTCGGACTGCTTTCCCGGTATTGACCTACTGCCCGTTTCTCTGTACTGTTGCTGTCTGTAAATAAACTCCGCAAATGGATTCTTCTTCTGCCTCAGCGTCCGCTTTACAGAATACTTCGCCTACCATGAATCCAGCGGAAGTTTCCAATCTCCAAGCAGCATTCGCTTATCAAAGCGAGATCCTGAAGAGCTACCAGGAACAACTCAGCAAACTCCAATCCGTCAACGAACATTTAACACAGTACATCCGAGCGCTACCTCCGCCCACGCCTAAGACGGTAAGCTTCGCTCTGCCTGATAAATTTGACGGTACTGCTGAGTTGTGTAAGGGGTTCGTCCGTCAGGTTAAATTGTACTTTGATCACCAAGGTGACAAATTTGCAACCGAAGAAACGAAATGTGCATTCCTTATGACGCTCCTGACGGGCAAAGCTATTGACTGGGCTTCCGCGGTGTGGGACTCCGATGCACAATTTAAACGCTCTGTTGACTATTTTCTAGACCAGCTTCGGGAGGTGTTTGAATATCCCGCGGGGGGCAGGGATATTTCAACGCAACTAATTAAATTGCAGCAAGGAGATCGCGCTGCTGCTGAGTACGCCATTGAATTCAGAACCCTGGCTGCCCAGAGTGGATGGAATGATGTTTCACTAACAGCTATGTTCTACCACAGCCTCAATCCCGCTCTACAAACAGAGTTGGCCTGTCGTAAGGAGGATTTATCGTTCTCTGATTTTGTCTCTCTCACAGTAAAAATAGATAATCTCATGAGACAACATTCTAAACAGAAGCCTGAAAGAAATCATCCACGCAGACTCCCCACAACCGCATCCTCGTTGTCTTCTCCACCGGAAGAACCAATGCAACTCAACATCTCCAGATTGTCAGCAGAGGAGAGGGAAAGACGTCGAGCCCTCAACTTGTGCTATTATTGTGGAGGGACAGGTCATCGCAGCCTTGGATGTCCCCTTAAACACCAAGCCAACCCCAGGGTAAATATAGACCATTTTGCCTTCCCTAACAATCGTTCTTTCACCCTGCCTATTGTTTTGGAAAATGATACTCTGTCTCTTGAACTCACTGCCATGATAGACTCGGGAGCAGCGCTGAACATCATCAACCGTGCCGTGGTGGAGAAACACAAGATCCCCGTTCAACCTTGTACACCCCCTATAAAGATCAAAGCCATCGATGATGCCCTCATCGGGAAAGGAATCACCCATCAGACAAAGACACTCACCCTCAAGGTCGGCCTGTTACACCACGAATCCATCACCTTCTACGTCGTGGACTCCCCTAAGCACGAGGCTATACTAGGATTCCCCTGGCTCTCCATTCACGACCCGGACATTTCCTGGTATCATGGTGAGCTGACCCATTGGTCTACCTTCTGCCAAGAAAATTGTTTGTCAGTAAAACCCCAACCCTGTTTCACCACAACTATAGAGAGTCCCATCACCCATAAGACTGTTACCATCCCATCCTGTTATCATGACTTGTCTGAAGTGTTCAGCAAGATCAAAGCAACCCAACTACCACCACACCGTCCCTGGGATTGCGCTATCGATCTCCTTCCCAATGCCATGCCTCCTAAAAGTAAAGTTTACCCCCTGTCACAGAAGGAAAGTCAAGCTATGGACGAGTACATCCAAGAAGCCTTGGACTCCGGGTTCATCCAAACATCCACTTCCCCCGCTGCAGCTGGTTTCTTCTTCGTGGAAAAGAAGGACGGGGGACTGCGACCCTGCATCGATTATAGAGGTTTGAATAATGTCACTGTTAAATTCCGTTATCCTCTCCCTCTGGTACCTTCTGCATTGGAACAGTTACGGGAGGCCACCATCTACACCAAATTAGACCTGAGAAGTGCCTACAACCTGATTCGTATTCGGGAGGGAGATGAATGGAAGACCGCCTTCCTCACCACTAGGGGGCACTATGAATACCGGGTGATGCCCTACGGGATGGCCAACTCCCCAGCGGTCTTCCAATCGTTCATCAACGAGATTTTCAAGGACCTCCTCAACAAGTACGTCATCGCCTACATTGATGACATCCTGGTCTACTCTAAGACAGAGGAGGAACACGTTGATCATGTACGTACCGTCCTGTCAAGGCTCCTCCAGAATCAACTGTATGTGAAGGCAGAAAAATGTGAATTCCACGTTCACCAAACCTCGTTCCTCGGATATCATATCAGCCATCAAGGGGTCAAGATGGACATTACAAAGATTCAGGCAGTCACTGAATGGCCGAGACCTACCACGGTTAAGGAGCTGCAACGTTTCCTGGGCTTTGCAAATTTTTATCGAAGGTTCATTCGAAACTACAGCATGGTTGCAGCCCCCTTAACATCACTCCTGAAGGGAAAGCCATCCAAGCTGGCATGGACCGAAATGGCCAACCAAGCGTTTGTCTCCCTCAAGGAAAGATTCACTTCAGCCCCCATCCTAAAACATCCCGATCCCAACTTACCCTTCATAGTGGAGGTCGATGCTTCAGATTGCGGCATAGGAGCAGTTCTGTCCCAAAGACACGGTCAGCCAGGCAAATTGTATCCATGTGCATTCTTCTCCAGGAAACTAACTCAGGCAGAGCGTAATTACGATGTGGGGAATAAGGAACTTCTCTCAATGAAAGCAGCTATTGAAGAATGGCGACACTGGCTCGAGGGCGCTACTTACCCTTTCCAAGTAATCACTGATCATAAGAACCTTGAATACATCAAGAGCGCTAAACGCCTAAACCCAAGGCAGGCTCGTTGGGCACTCTTCTTCACTCGTTTTCAGTTCACGGTCACTTACAGACCCGGCAGTAAGAACAGCAAGGCTGATGCTCTCTCACGACGACATGATCCTCCTCTTGAACTACAACCTCCCGAACCCATACTCCCACCTACTGTCATCCTCGCCCCCATTTCCTGGGATATCATGGAGGAAATTCAGCGTGAGCAACAACAGAACCACCACCCTCCGCTTGCCCCGCAAACAAGCACTTCGTACCCAACAACTTACGGAATCGTGTGATGCAGTGGGTCCATTCCTCACTTAGTGCAGGACATCCAGGTATCTCACGAACCCTCCAACTCACGAAAAACACATTCTGGTGGCCTTCCATGAACAAGGATGTAACAACCTTTGTAAAATCATGCTCCCTCTGTGCTCAATCCAAGACCCCCAAGGAATTACCGTCCGGTCTCCTCCAACCACTTCCCATCCCACAACGCCCATGGTCCCACCTATCCATCGATTTTATCACCGACCTGCCGCCCTCCAACGAATTCACTGCCATATTGGTAACTATTGATCGTTTCTCCAAGTCTTGTCGCCTCATACCCCTGAAAGGCCTGCCTTCCGCCATGGAGACCGCTCTCGCCCTGTTCCACAACGTATTTCGCATTTATGGCCTTCCAGAAGATATAGTGAGTGATAGAGGCACCCAGTTCACCTCTCAAGTTTGGAGGGCGTTCTGTAAGCAACTCGACATTAATGTGAGCCTGACCTCAGGATACCACCCTCAAGCCAATGGACAGGTGGAACGACTGAACCAAGAAATTGGAAGGTACCTGAGAACATACTGTAATCGGGAACAACATAGGTGGTCGGAGTTCCTCCCTTGGGCTGAATATGCCCAAAACTCTTTAACCCATTCATCTACAGGTCTCACCCCCTTCCAGTGTGTCCTGGGGTTTCAACCGCCGATGTTCCCGTGGTCCGGCGAACCCTCCTCAGTCCCAGCAGTCGATGACTGGATAAGGCGTAGTGAGAGGGTGTGGGACAGTGCCCATGTTCGTCTCCAGCGGGCTGTCAGAGTGCAGGAAATGCAAGCCAACAGACGACGCCGCCCACACCCTCCCTACCAACCTGGGCAACGGGTCTGGCTCTCCACTCGGGACATCAAGCTGCGGCTGCCCAGCAGGAAGCTCTCCCCAAGGTATGTAGGTCCTTTCAAAATTCTACGAAGGATTAATGAGGTTACCTATCAGTTAGAGCTTCCTGCTAACTATCGTATCTCTCCCTCTTTCCATGTCTCCCTCCTGAAACCGGTCCACCCGGACGCTGACCCCGGCCATGAAGCCCCAGAGCCGCCACCACCCTTGGATATTGACGGGACTCCCGCATATCAGGTGAACGAGTTGCTGGACTCGCGCCGTCGAGGGGGTCAGCTCCAGTATTTGGTGGACTGGGAGGGGTATGGACCCGAGGAGAGATCGTGGGTGGCCGCCCGCGACATCTTGGATCCTTCACTCATTGAGGAGTTTCACCGAGCCAGACCCGACCGACCAGCGCCACGACCACGGGGCGTCCACGTCGAGCTCCAGGAGTCGCTCCTAGGGGGATTCTGTAACGCCACGCCAGCAGAGGGAGCCCTCTCCCGAATACTGACTGCACGCTCCCTCTGCTGCTTCTACTTCCACTTCCTGTTTGGCACTACATAAGCTACCATGACCATGTGCTACCATGTGCTACCATGTGTTTATTACCATGTCTGAAGTATTGCCAGTTCCACTGCCTTACCGAGCGTTTACTATTACTCTGTCTGATTACCTGTTGCCGTCTTGCCTTACCTGGATTCTGAGTTTACGGATTACCCCTTTTGGATTTGTTTGACCGTGTGGACTGCTTTCAAGGTTTGACCCTTATCAGCCTGTTGACTACCTCTCTTTGGAATTCCCCTTTTGTTACGGTTGCTATATTGGACTGCCTTTTCGCTTTTTGACCCACTGCCTGCCTTATCACATTGCTGCTTGGTTTACGTTTTGTTTATACGCTGTCGGACTGCTTTCCCGGTATTGACCTACTGCCCGTTTCTCTGTACTGTTGCTGTCTGTAAATAAACTCCGCAAATGGATTCTTCTTCTGCCATTCATAGTTAATTCAAATTATTTGAATGAATCAGTTGAATTAATAACTTAGTGACTCAATCATGCAGTGATTTGCTGCCAGGTACTGCCAATTTCAGGTTTATATTTGAAGTCTAAAATATATAATCATTTCTAATCATTCTATCATTATTATACATTTTGTTTTTAAAACATCAAAACAATATTATGTTTGTACAGTGCCTATAGAAAATTATCATACCCCTTTGATAAAAAAGTGACTTTATTTGTCATACAGCCTGAAATCAAACCCCATTCCAAATAACTTTTTCAGCCTTACTTACAGTTTTGGTCTTAAATCAAACCAATGAGTCGGTGCCTTGTGGGCAGCGTGCCGACATATGGCACAGTTGCGCTTCGGGTGTCCCGCAATCGAATCCTGCCTCATGGACTTTTCCCAATCCCACCCCCCTCTCTCCATCCCATTTGCTTCCTGTCGTATCTCCACTGTCCTGTCAAATGAAAAAAAAAAAAAAAAAAAAAAAAAAAAAAGTCAAACCAATGAAAGAAAAAACACAACAGTTCTGCACATTAATAATAAAAAACTACAATAACAGGGTTGGAAAAGTCATCAGTCCCTTGAATTAATATTTTATAGAGCCACTTTTTGCTTTAATTACAGCCATCAGTCTTTTTGGATATGTCTGTACTAGCTTTGCACAGCTTGATTGGGGAATATTTGCCCATTCATCCTTGCAGAACTGCTCAAGTTTAGTCAAATTCTGTGGTGAGCGACAGTGGACTGCTCTCTTCAAATCCATCCACAGATTTTCAGTTGGATTTAAGTCAGGGCTCTGACTTGGCCACTCAAGGACATTCATCTTCTTATTCTTAAGCCATTTTGTTGTTGTTTTGCCAGTATGTTTAGGGTCATTGTCGTGTTGGAAGGTGAATGACCTGCCCATATTCAGCTGTCTAGCGGAGGGATGCAGGTTTTACCTCAAGAATTTGAATGTCTTTTTTTCCCTCCTGCATTTGTTAACTTCATGATAGATGTATACAGTGGGTACGGAAAGTATTCAGACCCCCTTAAATTTTTCACTCTTTGTTATATTGCAGCCATTTGCTCATTTAGGTTCATTTTTTTTCCTCATTAGTGTACACACAGAACCCCATATTGACAGAAAAACACAGTTGTTTACATTTTTGCAGATTTATTAAAAAAAGAAAAACTGAAATATCACATGGTCCTAAGTATTCAGACCCTTTGCTCAGTATTTAGTAGAGGCACCTTTTTGATCTAATACAGATCAAAAAGATGTTTGTTCTGGTCTGGGTATATAAGCGAATTCTGTATTCAGAAGGGCCCCCACACTGTGTGTGAGAGTCTCTGGAGCTTTGCATCCAAGTTTCTCACATGCTGAATTGGAACTGAATTTAATTCTGAATTGGATTCTCATTGTTTGTGTAATTGGCGTGATACATTTTACCTGACAAATAAATTGTTATGATTCATTCTGATCTCTTGAAATAATTATTTATAGTAAATTAAAGTTCAGTCTGATATTTTCCACAAAGTTTGCATCTAGGATGGATCATACTGAAGTACCAATGGTTGGACCATGGGGAACACCATTAAGGTCTTCCAATTACTGACTGTCACTGGCTTAACACGTTGTAGTTCTCGTGATTATAGAAAAAAATGCACTTTATGGTAAGAACTGCAGGGTGCAGTCTGCATAAAATGTATTATACCCACCCTTCATCCTCTGAGTAAGTCCAGAACTGGCGAGTTTGTGCCATGCGTTCACTGTTGGCCAAGTGAATTGCTAAGCGATATCAGGTCCTTTCCTCTATGAGGAAATTATTTAAATGCGGAACCAAAAAAACGGAATTCATACGCTTGTATTGAACCGTTGGTGTCCTACCGAACGGTTCAATATTATATTGAATATTGTGACATTCCTATGGTATACTCTGAGGAGCTGATCACTAGACCAAACCAGACATTTCGCTGATTATTTTTTTAATAGTCCTCCAGAATATTTAAAATGATATTTTTACTTTAAAGGTGCAATAGGTGATTGTCTTTTTTGTTATGCTGGTTGAAATTCTCTTCACTTCCCAATAGCAATCATTAACTTAAGTGGTCTAAATGTATTTATAAGTATTTATATATTCTGTGGAAGGTGCAATCAAAATACTTGGTCCGAACGTTGCGATAGGCTGATGCCTGTCAACATATGTATTTGCATACCTCTGCAAACCCTTTTTGTGCATGTTCACATTCGCTATGCAGACAGAGCGAGAATGGCAGGCAAGCATCAATAGTCTGATCTTTCGTGGTATTGTAATACTTTTATTAACTGTACTATAAAGTG
>NW_026127563.1:0-20318 GCF_022985175.1 Labeo rohita
GGTAAATAAAGCATCCCATGCCGACTGTCTGATACAGTACTGAAGAAGTTGAGTGCTATCAGTAACAAACAGAAGTGATTGTTTGAAGGCTTAATGGGATTACTAAGAGTGTGTAAAGTACTCACAATGCACTTAAAGTTAAAGTTTAAACCCCCCCGCCTCCAACACAACCAGTCAAAAGTTTTTGAGTCTCTTCTGCTCACCAAGCTTGCATTTATTTGACCCAAAATACAGAAAAAGCAGCAATATTGTGAAATATTTTTACTATTTCAAATAATTGCTTTCTATTTGAATACATTTTAAAATGTAATTTATTTCTGTGGTCAAAGCTGCATTTTCAACATAATTACTCCAGTCTTCAGTGTCACATGGTCCTTCAGAAATCATTCTAATATGCTGATTTGCTGTTCAAGAAACATTTTTATTATTATTATTATTATTATCATTCATATTTAGAACAGTTGAGTACATTTTTAGGATTCTTTGATGAATAGAGATCAGCAAAGATCAGCATTCATCTGAAATAGAAAGCTTTTGTAACATTACACAATACACCATTAAGCTTGGAGTCTTATAATTAATAGTTAATCTTACATAAATGTTACAAAAGATTTTGCTGTTCTTCAGAACTTTCTATTCATCAAAGAAACCTGAAAAAAAATATTTTCAGCTGTTTTCAATAATAATAATAATAATAATAATAATCATCATCATCATCATCATCATCATCATTATAATAATAATGATGCTAAAAATTCAGCTTTGAAGTTACAGGAATAAGTTACCATTTAAAATATATTAAAAAAGGCAGTTATTTTAAATAGTAAATATATTTAAAATGTTTATTGTTTTGCTGTACTTTGGATCAAATATATGCAGGCTTGGTGAGCAGAAGAGACTTTTACTGTCCAAAAACTTCTGACTGGTAGTGTACATTTATTATTAAAACATCAAGTCAATATGAAAACTCACTGAAAAAAAAGCTCGCTCTGGCTCACTCTCTATATATATGAAGAGATCAGATGCAAAACCAGCTAAATCCATCTGACGTCTTTCTTTAAAAAAATGCATTTTTATCAGGCTCAGATGTATAGGTTTCTATGTAAGTACCGTTACTTCTGATTGGGCTAAGGCTGGTATTTTAATGAGTTTGAAGAAAAAGTATTTGATGGACGTATAATATGTGTCGAGAGCATTCACTCAGTATCATTATCTCATTTATGACCGAGATGGCTTTTAGCTGGTTTTGCATCTGCACTCTTCATATATATACCTGGTAGTGTACATTTATTATTAGAACAATATGACAGAGAGAGAGAGAGAGAGAGAGAGAGAGGGAGAGATCAACAAAAAGGTACAGTTCACAGGACAGCGATTGCTTATTGAGAAGGATACGGAGCAATACGATCCCATTTCACATTAAGCATTCCGGAGACAATGCCGAAATCTTCAGGGGGGAACGAGTCATCAGACAGCTCAACCTCCAGGGCAGCACTAGAGAAAGAGAAAAATACAATACATTCTAAAAATGTATTTTACTAACATTCTAAATTAAATTAGTTCCACTAATACTCTATGCACATCAGACTTAACCCAAAGCCCACCACCTGTTAGACAGTGATGTGCTGAACTTCTGAGAGGGAACGATACCTGGTGCCCACGTTGTAGATGTTGTACTGCAGGGTAAGGTCTCGTCCCTCTACAGCATATCGGTTCAGCAGGGACTTGGAGGCTAACAGACGAGCTCCTTCTTCTCCTGCCACCAGACCCACTACAGCAACCAGAGCAAATATACAGAGCAGCCTCATCTGTGGAGTGAAATGGCATATTTAATTCATTTTCATTTTTTTGGATACAATGTCACAACAAAAATGATATTACTATTGTTAGAAAACGATTTGAACAAATGAAGTCCGTTAATTTAAAAAGCAAAAACAACTATATTCACTCATACAGTAAGTTAAACTAGAATAATGCATTCTATGAGGGGTAAAACAAGCAGCATTAACAACTTTTCTAACTGTGCAATAATGAATGAACACATTTCAAATAATGTTCATATTTGCAGCTTACAGTTATACATTAAACAAATCTATAAATAAATCTAACACACATTTCACAATTCAGATTTACTTATTTTAAAACTACGATACGTTACTTCAAACAGTTCATTCATTGTATGCTTACGTGTACAACACAAGCCCACAACAAACTACTTAATTTCATCATAATTATTGTACCGATCACAAATAATTGTTTTGAATGCACTATAGTAAAAACATTTATTATTAGATTAAGCTCAATTATTCTATAATATATCAAAAATGTGACAAACAGAGATTACGTGTACTTCACAATCGCCCTAGATTATTGTACAGACAACATCGACTGCTTGCGTATACAGAATAAAGATAAAAACATATTGTAATGTATCATTCGCAGCATATTTAGTTTTGTTTAAAAAAAGAAACATTAGCAGCCACTTTACCTTCGTCCGCTGGTTTGAACCCCAAAATTACGAAGACAGTTGAACGCACGCGCAGATGATTTTAGTCTTCCGCTAGCATGACGTGTCCACAGTTGTGTACGGAAACACTCTAAACCCCACAGCACCGCCTACTGCTTCGGCATGAAGACGTCTAATGAAAAATAAAGCCCGCAATCCTGTGATGATTTTTTTTTTTGTTCATGAATTTATTCCACTGTGAAAACTAAAAGCAGCTTGAAAGATAAAATATAATATATTAGTAGCCTATTCATTAGTACCCTATAATATTTACGTGTATATTCTTTTATAGTGCTGGTGTATTTTCTAACTCTAAATGTTTTAACTGCAGAACAAAATATGACAAAATGCAGTAGGCTATTTAAAAAAAAAAAAGTTTCAGACAGTTTAGCCTATTATTTATTTTATAGCCTATGTTATACGTTTCTTGTGTTGCGGTTTAATCTTGGGGCACAAACTTGCGGGGTAGCGGAAACACACGTGGTTTATTTTACACATGCTAGCATAACACAATTTGCGGTATTTACTAGTTGCCTTATCAACACTATATTGAGAAAAAAGTGTGAAAACTGCAAAATTCAAAATTCTTTTGAAAGACATATCGCTGAACGTTGTAACACTGTTACAATGTGCTCTTATTAAACTGCTATTCTATGACATAAGCGATGTAATTTACACAATTTACTTTTATGAATTTTAATGTGAAACCACGAGAAACGTGAATAAAGACAGTCTAATGTTAGATGTTTAGAAATGTCATGTTTAATGTTTAGAAATTATTATTTTAAGAAATGTAAAGCATTTTTGCTCGTCTGTATGTCTCCTCCCTGGTGAAAAAACCAACATATGCTGGTTAGGTATGTTTTGATGCTGGTTTAAGCTGGTCCTTTGCTGTTTTTTGCTGGTCATGTTGCTGGTCATGGACCAGCATGAACCAGCAAAGGACCAGCTTAAACCAGCATCAAAACATACCTACCAACATATGCTGTTTTTTTCACCAGGGCTGTTCTGTGTGTGGAGGGAGGAGAGTGTATCTCTGTGTTTTTCTGAATGTCCGAATGTGTTTTCTTCATCTACAGTATTTGGCCACATTGTTTTGAACTATACTGCTGTGTGTTGCATTCATGGGCGTTCCAAGTATGGTTGCAATGTGTTCATTGTCAAACTCCAGCATTCGATTATTTTTAATTAATAAAAAACGCCATTATTTCATTTTAAAAAGTTAATAACTTTATTTTATTGAAGAAATATTTTAGTTTGACTTGTATATTTTTTTCATTAGATCAAATAACATTTTAAGCTGTCACATGGTGATGTTACAACGTGCCCCTCAGATGTTACAATGTAACCTACTCCACCACATATGGGGCATGTAGTCACATTTCACTTCCATTCTGGTAAATAAAGAAAAACGTAATCACTGTAATTATAAAACAAAACGACATATTTGTACTAGATAAGTTTGAAATTAATGTGAATATAAAAAAATTCCTCTGATCCCCATGTGGATTGATACAGTCAAAAAATGTTAGGTTGTGCTCCGCTCTTTCCTATATTGAAATAGTGACAGTAAAATGACTAAACACACAGGTCTAAACATCAGATTACTTAAACTAATTTTGAAATGTAGACCTATAATGTGTTTAACCAACACACTACATTACAACGTTCAAAAACACACACAAGTCGGATATTTTTTTTCTGAGTAGTCGTGTTGTTTTTAATCTTACAATTGCGACTTTATTTCTCGCATTTGTATCAGTGACTATGCACGAATATCTTTAAAGCAGGGTGGAGATTACAACATCTGAATGAACTAAAAGGTCCGAAACATTGTTCTTACTTCCTCATGTTAGTCACTTAGCGACGATGGCTACGGATAGGAAAAAAAGGTAAGCAGAGTTATTCCCTTCTAGCCGTGTTTTATTCATTAGGCTTTAAAAATGAAATCTATGCATGAAAATGCATTAACGGTTAGTTACATAAAATACATTCTGTGTCCGTATTGCAATTAACTAATTTCCTCAACCAGACAAATGCCGCTTGGGTTGGTGAAGATCCGTGAGTTTAACAAGGAGAACTTGAAAACCTGCGGGTTCCAGTTAATTTGTCATGTAATGCAAGAATTTAAAAAAGAGCAAAATAAACTTAGAACATATGTTAATGAGGTATGTAAACACACATATACAAATGAATGAAGGAAAGTCTATTTACCAGATAGAAATCGCTCTGATGTTGCATATAGCCTACATTATAAAACAATAACAACAACATCAACAACAATAATAATACTAATATTATTACTTTTGTTTTTTAAAAAGATTCTCCACAGCATCTTCTTTTTAGGGATCATTCATGAGGACTGTCTCACTCCGGTAGACATTTTAAATGCACAAAATGCAAGTGCTGAGATTTTGAGACAGGAGTTTCCAGAACCATTTGGGAAATACAAGAGTCATTTACCAAAACGGACACCTTTCTCAATACTGTTAGACATAGTAAGAATCCTATTATGTATTTTTTTGGTATATTTGTGACTAGTTGTATATTTATTAATGCCTCAAAAATGTACATTTGATTGTTTTTAGATGCAGCTAACATTTGGCACTAAAGAGAACATCATGAATGAGCTGTGCAGTCTAATGAAAAGGCTGAAATTTCCTTATCCTCTGGACAGACCAGCAAACAAAAACCAGCGCTACTACACACTGGAATCCACTGTCATTTGTGTTTGCTCCAATAGCCGGTGCACATCACAAGAATATTTTGGTGCTTCTTTGGGTTGTAGGACAGAAAAGGCCAAAAGTATTATGATATATTCATCATGTCTAAATACATGGCATGAGTATGTGTCATATGCAGTAATGTCATTTCAACATCAAACAAAAGGTGACAGTTTACAATTTCATGAGTCTATGCAATGCCAGGCATACATCAGGGACTGGAAAGAAAACACTTACAAGGAAAGACAGCCATGTATGAACTGTACACGACTTTTCAGTCTGCCAGAAGGTACGGAACAAGAACATTATCCTTATGGCAATTGTGCAGAGACAGAGTGCTTGAGCAAACTCCTGATCAATGATCAGTTCATGCGAGAGAATACAGAAATCAGGAATTATACAACTGACAAAATGGATATGTTAAAAGACAGTACTAGAAAACTTTTACAAGAGAAGCTTGCTTCCATACCTTCTCTCAGCTATATAAATAATGATGACCTTCTATGGTTTAACCCAAATAAAGGTCCAAGTTAGAGCAAAAAGGGTTTTCGTTGTAATTAGTTGAACACACTCAAATTTGTCATTGTTTATCATGTTTTTTTTAGCAGTTTGTGTTAAGATTCACAAAGTGCTTAAGTCTTTATTGATTACGTGACTATGATGGGCACATTTTGTAACCTTATATTCATCAGATTTCAAACCGGTTCAAACTGGTTTGGTACAGGGTATGCATTATGTACTCGATGACAGAGCATGATTAGCATAGGTTCTTCTTAGTTTGCCTTGCAAATGATTTACAGAACAAGCCACACCTTGAGTTTCTAGTTAAAGTGAATGCATGAATGTCACTCCCTTTCATTTTAGCTCCAGTACTGTACATAAATTGTCTTTTCCATGTAAGTGGAAATGGTTACTGATACTCTAAGATGTTTTGTGTAATTGTGAAAATAAAATGTTACGGCAAACAAAATAGAGTGTTCTGTTTAATTTATCCACATGCCTTTATTTTATAGTAGAGTAAGAGGAAAGGTGAGGAAAAAATTAAACCATTATTTTGGCCAACAAATTTTGTAGTTGAAGTAAATAAATAATGTGACAAGCCCAACCTTTTTTGCCAATGTAAAGAAAAACATGTTTTGACTCAAAGGCTTATTGTCACTGACTCATGTGACAACTTACTCATATGACCACTGGTCTTTCCTTTATGAAAAAGAATAATGATACACTTGACTAAACAAAAATAAAAATGTAAACAAACAGCTCAGTTATTAAAAGTTTCATTAATAAAACTATGTTTATTCAAGAGTATTCCTGAAATTTGATATTAACGCATCAAATAAAATCCAATTATTAATTTTCATTTGGTGTCTTTGAACATATTCACTTTTGGTTGGAAAATGTTGAATGTCGAGTAAGATATATTGGCTAAACATTACAGCTACACAATATTTTTGGGTGCAGGAAATTTTCTTTCTGTACTGTTCAGATCGTAAGCAACAGGTGATATCAATATAATTTTGTGTGTGTTTCTGGATGGAAAAGTACCAGCACATGCGCTCGTCACCTTTCAGGAGCTCCACCTTCATGAAAATTGGTTGGAAAACAACCACACCTATGAGGTACTTTTTCCTTGTAACTACCCATAGATTTTAGTGTACATCTAAACACCAAAAATTGTCTGGTGAGAGAAGTTGGGTAAGTTTTTTTTTTATTTTTTTTATTTTTTAAAAAAGATCTAATATGTAGGTTTGTATATTGCTTTGCCTACTCTTTCAAAGACCTAACCAAAAAAAAAAAAAAAAAAAACGTTTTGGATTAAAAAAAAAAAAAAATACACCACAGCCATATGCATTTTTACTTTTAAGAAGAAAGTTTCTTATTTGTTGGATTCAACTGAAAATTAAAGTCACTGGTGGGATTACAGATATCTAAAATGAAAGGCTGAGTGTATAGTGTGTAGTTGTTACTTTCAAGCAATACTTCTTCCTGGTCTAACCCTTAAACATTTGTAAAAGTCGTTGGTGTAACTTAAAGAGTCAGGCTGATTCAGAGTCATATTAAGTATTGTTTTTGTCTTAACCAGTTATTTTATTTATTTATTTATTTATTTATTTTTAATGTTTACACATAAAGCATGTTTTAGGATACCTGACAAAACATTATGTATCTATGTCTGTCTTTACTTAAAAGTAGTGTATCACTGTAAAAAATGACTGAATTTAACAGTAAAAACTGTAAAAATGCTACAGTAAAAACCTGTTAAATGGTTAACGGGAAAAGACCATAAAATTTACAGTGAATAACCTTAAATTGACATTCCCAGAATTACCCTGTGTTAAATGTTTTTTTTTGTTGCTGTTGAAAAAACTTTTCTTAGTTTTTTCTTACCAGTTTGTACATTAGGGTTGTATGTTAAAGTTAATATTGTTAAATGAATGTTTATTGCATTATTTCAGTTACATGTGTGTTACCATGATGGTGTTTAGTGTTTGTGCGAATGACACTGTGCACCTTCTATATATGTTAATATTTAAAAGCTATTTTTGATGACCTTTGGTTCATCATGTGACTTTCTCATCACTTCCTGCTTTTGGTGGTTATCAGTTTATTACAAAGTACAAAACAGATTTCAGTACTTCAATAGGTTGGTACATTAATATTATATCAGTTAATGAAATTATGGTATTTACCTGTAAATTTAAGTGAAAAACATAAAACATTACTACCGTATTTTTTTATGGTAAAATTCCGGCAACCACAGCTGCAGTTTTTTTTTTCCTTAAATTTTACAGATTTTTTTTTTTTTTACAGCTTAGGCCATTATTATATGGAAACCTCCATAATTCAGAAATACAGATTTTCTGTTTCTGTAATTAATTAAAATGTGAGCCAACTTTTGTATTTGAATGAAAAAAGATAAGGGAAAGAGAAAAGAGAAAGAGAGTGTTCTCATTGTTCCTTGTGATCAGATTGTCATGCAGAACCGGTTTTGAATGCTCTTAGCTGAAAGTGCAGAGGTGGACATTTAGAATCAGGGTATCTTCCGTCCATTCGTTTTTTGATTTAATATTGAAAGAAGAAACATGAGAAAACGGCTCCTTATCGTTTTTTCTTTTTTTTCCAGAAAAACGAAAAACAAGAATTCAGCCTGATTTTTCGTTTTTCGTTCAGGGGTGGAAAAATGAATAAACAGTTTGAATATTCGATTTCTACAAGTGGGCGGAACGAAACGCCACTTTCTGCTGATTGGTCAGCCAAGGATCAAACCATGCCCCCGTCAATTCTTCCGCAATTTGGCGCAGAATCATTGTCCTCCGCTGCTGCAATTGAATGGATAATTAACGCGTTTATTGCAACTACATTTAAACGTTTTCTTATCAAACAACCACACTAACGAATAGCTCTACGCAACTCGCACCGGGACAGAGCCCAGACAGGGCTTTCTTATGTGTGCTATTCACAAAGTGCCAGGGGTTGCGCAAAATTTGCATTAGCCTACAGTATTTTCTGGACTGTAAGTCACGTTTTTTTTGCATGAAACATGCTGTGATTTATTCCAAATTTATATAATACATTTAATGTCAAATAATCTTAATGTAGACTGTTAAAAGTAGATGCGTCCGTTGTGTTATGGCTCATGTTTGTGGCATACGCCAGAAAGATGTTCAAGGAGACGAAAGCAGCGCATTCTATTGTTTTCTTTATTGTTCAAAGGGATTAATTTTGCACTCATTTTGATTTTACACAAATAAAAATATATATTTTTTTCCATTTCAAATGATGTCCTGCTCTTATCTGTATGACTGTAAATGACAGAATATTAAGTCGTTTCCGTTGCTTAGGAAACAAATTGAAGTGATGGCTCTGGCGCCTCGCGCTCACACAATCAGTGCACTGTTTATTATCAAAGTAAAACACCGTCAACCAAACATATTAAAAGTTATTAAGCTTAATTAAATGTGTCTGTTGTACGATAGCCTATAGGCTAAACGTATCATCACATGTATAGCTACTTGCATATTATTGGGACCCGACTGAAGAAGCCTTCTTTACAAAAATATTTTAGCAGGTAAATCGCAAACAGGCTATAGAAACCTTGAAGTGAATGAGAATTGCAAGTCCAATATATGTTAAAATATGTTAATATATATATGTGTCTGTGTATATGTATGTATGTATATTTATATATATATAATGTTATTATGTTAAAATAAATGTTGTTTATAATGGCACTAATTTTAAATAGGCTAGCATATTTATATTTTACATGGCTACTTATATTTTTTATGCTTGGTTCTGAATACCATTCATTTAAGGATTTGCCATGAAGTGAGGTGAAGTAAATGTTAATGTTTATGTGTACAATGACAGCGCGGAGAGAACGCACAACGAACTGTATGAACTATAGGTTAGGTCTACTCACCTTGTTATTATCTGATTCATTTATTTATCGATTTATTTATTTATTGGAAATAACTAAATAAATAACTACATAACTAACTAAATGACCATTTTTTTTTTTTTTTTATGTGCCATTAAACCCTGCAGAAAGATATAGAAGAATGGAAAGAAGAAGAAAGCCCTGTCTGGGCTGTGCCCCGGTACGAGTTGCGTACAGCTATTCGTTAGTGTGGTTGTTTGATGAGAAAAGTTTAAATGTAGTTGCAATAAACGCGTTAATTATCCATTCAATCCGTTGATCTTCGGCTGACCAATCAGCAGAAAGGGGCGTTTCGTTCCGCCCACTTGTAGAAATCGAATATTCAAACTGTTTATTCATTTTTCCACCCCTGAACGAAAAACGAAAAATCAGTCTGAATTCTTGTTTTTCGTTTTTCTGGAAAAAAAGAAAAAACGATAAAGGAGCCGTTTTCTCATGTTTCTTTTTTCAATATTAAATCAAAAAACGAATGGACGGAAGATACCCTGATTATTTAGTTACTCAAGTAGCTGTAGTTTTCATTTTAGTTTTTAACATTTATATGATGTATGGACATGAGTTGTAAAACATGTTTAAACAAGAACAGTAACTGCATTTAAATTATATACTAATACAATGAACTGCACTACACAACTCTACAAAGAGATTTTTTGTTATCAGAATGTGTGTTGCCAATCCATGTAAAAAAAAAGGACTGTATCAAAGTGGCTTAAAATAATGTAATCTACGTAAAATAAGCATACAGTATATTTCCCCCTTTTCCTCAGTGTATTTTGTTATTGCAGGACTGTGTCCAGTCCATTGTGCCCATCCACTGCACACATTCTCAACTTCTCTGACAGGTAATGTGTATGTTTTTATGTGTATTTTAAATTTACATTTCAGTCAATTCTAGGCATTTATTTTGATGTAGGATTTTAATTTTGAATAGTTGCTATATACAAAATTGCATATGCAGTTGGAAAATAAAAGAAGAACAATGGAAACATATGGCAATAGGCACAGATTAATTGATTGTATCAGAATGTGTTGTTGACAGTTTTTACATTTACTGTTATTATTGTAGTATAGGACAAGAATAGGGCAGGTTGGAACAAGAATAGAATAGGATAGGTTGTCTAGGACAACTTCCACAACTTCCACCCTCCTGAACCAGGTATGACTGATAGGAAACAATTCACAAAAAAAGTCATTTAGACACTTGAATCCAAATACTCTGATTGGTGGTCAGTTCTTTCTTATTTATTCATTCATTTTTATTTTCCTGAGAGGACACAAAATGTGTAGCTTATTCAGTAATACCTTTTATTCTTTTCTTCAGAAATGTTAATTTAAAAAATATGATGTTGCAAAGCTGAACATTTTTTCTTTATTCAGCAAATAAGGACAAAAGATCTAATTTTACTCATTGTTCATAACAGAATCATTATATCATTGTTATTTTATTTATTTATTTTTATTTATTTATTTTTAATCATACAGTACAACGTTAAGAAGTCTTCAGTCTTGAAAACACAATTTGAACTATGACAACCAAGTAAGTATGAATTGTGCCATTGCTGTTTATTCATAAGGACAGGGTGGGAACAAGGGAATTGGTATACTGAGACTGATGACTTTGAAAATTTCTTTTAATTTTATTTAATTTTATTTATTGTTTGCTATCATTATTCTTAATTTATTGAATTTTATATGTTGCCCTCTTTTTATTCCTCCTAGTAACACTGTGTTTTTATATATGGCCTTAACCTCAACATTATACTCTGTAAACCAAATTTAACAAAAATAATAAAAACAAATAAATAAAACAACACTGTATACTTCTGAACATCATAATAATATTGTTTTCAAATATGTTAAAAATGTCATTTCACCCTTTAGATCCCCAGAAAAAATCAAGGAGGAATTTCTGTCATTCATTGAAGAAGGTAAGAAAGGACAAGTTAAAAATGTTTTGACAAAGAATCGGCTTAACCAGTCTTACTAGCATAATGTGTCTTTGAAAATTTGAGCTGAATTCTCATTAAAATAAGTTATCAAACATAGTGTAAGGAAAGAAAATAGATTGTTTCAATTAATAAAGTCTAAGGAAGAAAATAAAATTATATTAAACTTATTGCAAATGTTACGCTTTTAAGATGACTGCCTATAACAAAAGGATGACTGTGATTGCAAACTTCAGTGTGTGAGGCTGTAATGGATTGTCTGCTGTTCACTGACAGACATACTGCGTTAAAGAAAGAATCGTCCGCCGATTGTGTAAAACATTGTCATATTTTGGAGACTCCCATTTTGTGGTAATGGGACTGTGTAGAGCACATGTACAAATACTGAAAGCAGATCCTGACCAGTATCAAGATCTGTGATATTTGCACAACATCTAGACAGAGTATTACTGTAAAGTGTGAGCGATTCCAAAACATGCCTCTTACATTTGGAACAATCTGAGATTGCAGCAAACCTTCGGTAGAGTCGAGAAGATGCATCCCGCTTGGATATTCACCTGGACAAATGTGAGTTTCATTCGGTAACGTGAAGCAGTTTTAATTGCTGTTTAACGTTTGATGATCACGTTAATTTACATATGCATCTGACTGCTTTCGCTTGTTTCTGCTTCTTCTTCGTCATTGTTTTCATCTGGAGATGAACCCCTACTGCAACACAGTATAAATACGGAAATCTGGAAAACTCTGTCAATGGTGGGGTAAGAGTTAATGTACGCCACATCCGGCTTTAATACATTATAATTGACTCTATGCACGATCACTTCTGCGTTTGGTCTCAGTCAGCTCAGTTACATCCGGTGCAGCACCGGAAGCCATTTTCGCTAGCGGCGATAACTGGATGGAAAAAAAAATGGAGCAGGAGAGGATCACATACTACACTTGCTGTTTACAAGATCTTCCCTGGATAATTGTGAATGACGTTAATCGTATTGTGAGGCAATCAGCTCAACAGTATCACTGTAAAAAATAAAAAACACAATTTGTTGAGTCAGTTTAAAATAATTTGTTACCCTGCTGCCTTACAATTTTAAGTTCAGTCAACTAAAATACGTTTAGACAACTTGAAATGTTAAGTTGTACTAAGTAACAACTTATATATTTGTGTTTGCTAAACTTAACAGATGGGTAAGTAACCCAGCTGCCTTCAAATTTTAAGTTGATTCAACTCAAATATCTAAGTTGTCACTCAGTATAATTTAACACTTTTTTTGAGTTGACTAAAATTAAAATTTTAAGACAGCCAGGTTACAAATTATTTTAAGTTGACTCAGCAAATTGTTTTTTACAGTGTAAGAAAGAGAAGGGCTTCAAATGATATATTTCAAGTTACAAAGACAATTTTGAGGGTGAGTATTCTCATGCTATAATGTCATCCGAATATCGATTCTAGCTGTCTCTGTTTCTCACAGTTCATATATGTCTTTGCATTATTTTTAAATTCAGTATTTGCTTGCATTCATTGTGTGTACATTAAAAAAGGATGTAAGCTATTAACTTTTTAAATTTCATAGTCTTTAAAATATTTAATAATTTAGTTTAATAATAATTTCTTATTTTATTATTAATCTTTATTCATATGAAGAACATAAAAATAAGTAAGCAGGTATGACCTGCAATATTCTAGATATATGTATATTTAGTAAAGAGCCATACAGGTACCTATTGGGCATTACAAATGAAAATAATTTTTTTTTTCCGACCACAAAATGACTAATTTGCCTCTTTGCATTGGTATTTAAAACCCTCTATTTAACCTTAAATACTACACTAATTTTAATATAAGTAACAAGTAACTCAGCAATACCTGAGGGTTAAATACAATAAAACCACACTAACCCTTACGAAAATTAACCATGGTTTTATTATAGTAACAGTGTAGTAACCATGTTTTGTTGATGCACTGATTACCATTTGTATAACCATAGCTTCTACAAATACCATGGTTGAATTATGGTTAGTGTAGCAAGACCATGGTTAATTTGTGGTTACCATGGTTTAACTATAGTAACCATGATTTTTTGGTTTTATTAAAACCATATTGTTTTTTCGTAAGGGTTACCTCTCCATCACTCTCCAGAATAAAATTACACTGTAAATGTCATCGATGTAAAAATCAATGCATAATATGCTGTAATGTTTACCAAAATTGCTGCAAATACCTGTATAGAGAAGCCGTCGTCTCTATCATACTTAAACACATTCAAATGTACTGTCAACACTGGTTTGTTTTGAGAGCTTCGTGAATCACGTGACCGCGTGGCGGCGACGCTGGCGAGATCAAAGCTCGTCACAGCTGTTTTTCAATGGCTCTGGCGTTAACAGAAGCGGTACATTTTACGATTTACGACACATTACGTGCGCCAAAAACTGAGGAGGTCAGAGAAGCCGCATAGTTTGGGAGTAGAAGGACACAATTAAGACTTTAGCTAAGCAAAGTTAACGTTTTAAATAGAGATACACCGATCGACCTGTGTTGTGCCAGATGTTGCATGTGCAGCATGCGTTGTCACAGCAGAACTGTTTTGTGTCTCCGAGCAACACAGCGGTGTTTCGTTTCTTAATGAATCCACGTTTTTTAACGAATCAGCCATTAACTGCCACCTACTGGTTTGGTTTCAATTTATTTTCATTTCATTGCCTACATGTGTATAAAACACACAAACAAACAAACAAAAAAAAAAACAAAAAAACAAAAAACAAAACAAAAACAAAAAACACAGAAGACAAAGAATCATTTAATGTTGTATTTACACAACATCAGTGTACAGGAAATGTTTAACACTGTATCAAAGTTATTCGACTTTACATATTTACATATCTGCATTATAAATGTTCAGTTATATTTACATGTTTACATTACAGCAGTGCAAATGTTCAAAGTTATTTATATATTTACATGTTTACATTACTGCAGTGCAAAAGTTCAACGTTATATATATTTACATGTTTACAGTACTATATTGAAACTGTTCAGTGTTTATTATATTTAAAAGTTTACATCCCTGCAGTGTAGGCAACATTGTATAAAATAATTTATATACATGTTTATATTATTTATTACAAAAATGAATCTAAAATCATCAATCTCCAACAAATGTTATGATGTCTTTAATCCTTTGCCTAAGATTTCACTAATAGCCCATTCTGGTAATTACTATAATGTATACCTATATAATACTATATGTAATACTTAAATTATAAATCGCTGTTAAATGAATCTTATGAAAGAGTTTTTCCGCTAGTATACTTCGCTATAGAATGCGCTATGCGGAAGTAAATAGGCTGACCGAGATTCTACCGGAAATACGTCAGCAGCGTTCGTGCATAGAGTCAATTGTTTCATAGTTTTCTGACTCATCAATGGAATTTGTGAATTGGTTCAATCAATAAATAATAGAAAAATAAAAAGAACAAATGAATCTCACATTGGACATCTCTAAGAACAAGAATAGAATCTGTCATTGTTCATGGCTGGAATAAAGAAAATATTGATGAAAAATACAAAGCTCCTGGACAAGAAAGCATTGCACAAATGTCATGAAAACAGCTTGCAGATGAATTCTGGACTTATTCACTGGCAGATTCTTCAGCATCATTATACAGTTTCCTGGTGTCCATTTTAGTGACACTGTCCTTCAATACTTCTTCAGCTAATGGACTGCAGAGAATTGATTGATAATCGTCACAATTTGTGAGGATCACTGACATTACAGTCTGATATTGCTTTGATTGTGTTTAAAGTGGTGAAGAAGCTCAGAAAATCCCTTCCTGGAGTTACATAATTCACTGAAAAAAGACATTTGTTCCATGCAGCATGGATGAGAAAACGAATTACCAATGGAGCAAAAGTATGGAGTCTCTTTTGTGATATGCCAAATTCAGGAATCACAGTCAACACAACTAGCCTGGGATGTTTTATTAACTTTATGTCATCCGACACACCAGTACTCCACTATTCATTTTTTTTTACTGGAAAGCTGAAGTGAATTTTTTCATTTACTGGTTAAAGGCTAATAGGATTCACCCATACCTCTTATTCCTGGACACTTAAAAAACTTAAAATAATACAAAATTAATTGATACAGAAAGTACATTCATGCAATGTATGTGTAATTAACATTCTGTGTGTGTACAAAAGTACATAAATAAATACATTTACTATTGTGTACTACATAAAACTATTTAAATGTGTCTGTCTGTGTATTATACTTATTTATTTATATTCTAGTCTATTAGTAACTAATAAAAAAATTGTGCCTTAGATGCTGTGGACCTCAGTGGAATTGCAAATTTCGTAAGGCATCATTGCAACTCTACAATTCCTCTTGTGAAACCAAGAAGTTGTACTCTGAGAATTTGTGGGCTGGAAGAAACAGTGTTTGAAGGGGATGAAGAACAGCTTGAAACATGGAAAGATTATTACCTGCCAGAAAGGATGGAAATGGAGGTGATTGGTGTCATTGATGACTTCCCATGTGATGCATTCGGTCTGCAGTTGGTGCTTTTGTTGGGTGAAGATGGAAGGGTCTTTGCCTGTGAGGATGAGCTTTTGCACCTCGTAGCCAGAAATTTGAGAGACCTGTTCCAGTGCAAAATGGTTTTCCCTGGAATAGAGATCTTCAAGCTTGGAGAATGTTTTGAAGAGCCGGTGAGGTCATATACAGTACATTATATATTTATTCTTTATTCTTACATGTATACTAACATTTCACTGAACAAGAAGTTTATACTGAGGGGTTTACAATTTGGACACATTGTTGGCCATTACTTTCCCTGTTTTATTTTTAAAATGACCGTAGTTTCAAACAAACCCAAAGCAAGATTGATTGTTGCAATACCAAGCAACACTCCATAATGAATTCATATTTTTGAATCAGTTAAATCTGTTTTTTAATCAGGTGAATGATTGATAAAACAGTCACTTGATGCTAAAAAGACTGACAATTTGTGTAGAATGGACAGATAAAAATAATGTTAAGTGTAGTAACACAATCAGTGAAAAGTTCTTGTGCTGTATTGGAAACGCCACTCAGCCTATCAGTAAGCTATAATAAATTAGTAAGAAGATTAAACCATAACACTGAACATTCTAAATACTAGATTCCAGATATTTTATGATGGTGAATATCTAGACATTTGCAAAAGGTATCTGTTACTTATGTTAATTATATCCAATGTTTATGCATATTCTTGTGTTTGTTGCTCAGACTGAGGAAGAATATCTTGAAATGATGGAAAGTGAAGATATCAAAGAAATGAAGAAATTACACATGGAGTACAGAGAATCTCTGGAGCTTGAATTGCTGAACACTATGAATGAAATCGCACAGAGTCGTAACGTAAGATTGTTCTTTTACATGTATTTATTGCCATTAATTTAAATGGTATAATAATAATAATAACAATAATAATGTTTACTAAGTTCAGCCACCCCTCCTTTTTTGGAAAACAGGATGATAAACAAAAACAAGTGGTTTCAGAGGATTTCACTTCAAGCACAAAACAAAGATTTCAAGAAAATTCATCAATATGCAGTTGCAAGGTGGAAAACAGAGAAAAGGTTTGGTACAATCAATGTCATTACAGGGCTTTTTGCCTATCAAGCCATGGGCTTGTTGTGTAAAATTACATGAATCCAGTTGAAATGAATCTTGATCTTCTGCTCTTTCAGAATGCATTCAGACTTATGTCTTGTAAACAACATTTAATTCTGAAATATTTTTCAGTGTCTAAAGTTTATTAATAAAATACAGTACATACTTCTTCCATTAGCTGAAGAGATTTTATTAGAGTGGCTTCATCAGGTGGTGTTGATTTCCTGGGAAATGACAAGGTTACATACAGCAAATTCATCTTCTGACATTTCATTTTTCTCCAACTTTGTGCTCCTTGCCTGAATGCTGTTAAAGTGGGACATTTAAACCTAATCAGCTTTATTCTTTATTATTTCATTAAAAAAAAAAAAAAAAAAAAAAAAAAAAAAAAAACATGTGATAAATAAAAAGAGACATGTCATACTGAACTTGGGTAAATGAAATACAATTGTGTATATTGTAAATGTGATATATTTTGACCTGATATTTTGTATCATTTTTTTTATGTGAATTATTTTATTATGCAGCCCTGGGGTGGTTCCATTAACCAAGAGTGCATTGCCATTTGCAAACTGAAAAGGTGTATTATTGGTAAATTATTAGATGTCATAAAACAATCCCTAGACATGTAGCAGATAAGATTAATATCATGTATATTTATTTTTATTGGTAAACTGATCCAGTCACTATAACAATAAACAGTGTATTTCAGAATCCATTAAGGAAAAAAAAATAGAGTCAGGAGAAAAGGAAGGACAAGTCAGTGGACCAGTTAATCTGAATTTAAAATAGTTAATTTCATAAGACAAAGTTTTATTATGTATCTTAGAAATTACATTAAAAGCTAAAAATTTTTACATTCATTCTGGACCTTTTAGGACATTTCAGTGGTATGCATGTACAGGAGTCAGATTGAATTTTTTCACAGTAATCTCATATTATCTCAAGTGCAGTGAAGAGTATTTTTAAAGTACATTGTTGCCAAAGCAACAAAATAATACAAATAAAATAAAAAAAAAATAAAAAAAAAAACATGTTAATGGAGCTACATAAAAAAGAAAAACAAAGAAATACAGCTGTTGTCCTTGCACAGAGTTGGCAGTCCAAATTTTGCTGCTAGTGGGGATTCTGTATGTATTTGTGAGTTTGTAGAACCCATAAATGAATGTTTCAAAAATGGTTTGTGTAGATCACAGTGCCTACCTCTGTATTTTTCTTTTCTACTGTCTATATCTACAGTAAATGTACAATAATGTAGATAAACTGTGTACAGATCTTTATTTTTTAACTCACCACCTGAAAGATGCATTTTACATTCATTGTAAAACATACAGAAAAAGAAATATTGTTACCTACAGGTGCTTAAGTAAAGTATTCTATTGGTAAAACCACAATACATTATGCTTATATTATCAAGACAACACAACCAACACATCAACAATACAACTGTGTTTTTGTGGAACTATGGACATTCAGCCTTTTTAAAAAAATACTTTTTATTGAAAACAAATCTCTCAAAATGGCTGCAAAGAAGAAATTTATTATACAAAGATATCTGGAAAAAAAAGACAAGTAAAAAACATTCCCTTCAAACAGTAAATAAGGAAAAAAAGAGCAACACTTCAATTAGGTCTCATAATATACATCTTTATTTTGCAATAACAACTGGCTGGATGTACATTATCCCACTTATTATACAGCTGCTTGCCACAAAAGTAAATAATTAGACACAAAACACTGATCTGAGTTAAATTATTTGAATGCAAAGCTTCCATGAAGAAATCAGTTGCTAGCAAGTGGAAAGTTGACAGAATTAAGAAATTGTACACATAATATTGAATTGAGTTTTAATGCTTTATTAGCTAACCAAACACAAAGCTTCCACCAAGAAAAACTATCACGCGTATAGAGCCGACTTAAGTTGCCCGGGTGAGTCTAATTTATTAGCTTTTACCAGCTGTTATCGTGGAATAACATACCTTGGAATGTCAGGACTGACCAATTAGAATCAAACATTCCACAGAGCCCTGTAATCATTTAATTTAAAGCACAGCCACACAAATACAGACTTAACACCTCCTATTTACTTTGAGATAATTCTGAGATTAAATACAGATTTGCAAAGATGGGAAGTAGAATTTTCTGGTATCAGTACTTTACTTCACTATTTATTTTTCGGACTACTTTTTTTACTCCTTACATTTTTACACAAATATCTGTACTTTCTACTTCTTACATTTTCAAAACGGGCTCGTTCCTTTAGTTTTAATCTGCATTTAGTGGATAACCATTCCATAACATATCTCTAAATCATGAATCGGTTAGTCTGTACCAGAGTATGTGAGCGGAGTGGAGTGGGAGCGGAGCGCGGAGTGGAGCGGTGTGATTTTTAATAGAGTGAGGAGCGGAAATTTTAAAAGTCGGAGCGTTGTGGTTTTTACTCGCTCCAAGAGCGCTCCACTACCGCTCCATCACGAGTACAATTCATGACAACGACCCAAAATATAACTGAATATATAGCAAGAATTCATGTGTTAAACATAGCCTATTTAGCTAGCTTGATAGAGATGGATAACTCAAATCAGAAAGAATGTGAAAACTAGGATGACGTCAATGGACGAGCATAAAGTTATAGTTTTCAATGAATTAGTTTGTTCTTTCAAGATATTTAATATTTTCAAGTGAAAGCGTGATTTAAACAAGTACAACACTTATTCACGCAATTGCTCTCTCAATAATATCCGATTTCGAATGAGAAGAAATCTATAAGAAATGCAGCGACCTGTACGTAAAATAACTGACGAAACGTATTGTTATTATTATTATTATTATTATTATTTTTATCACAAACATTTGCACTGCAAAAAGCAGCAATTATACCTTTTAATGCTGACTGACAACAATGTTAGCTTGGCATGAGGAAAAAAGTTTGCGCACTAGTGTTCCAATAAGCCACTTTAAAACTACACTTTCGTTTTATTTCTGTTATTTTCTTCTTTTAATATACGTTATGAACAGAACTGTGGTATTTCAAACATACTGATATAG